>NC_141759.1:56220132-56520132 GCF_982258835.1 Parasteatoda tepidariorum
TTTTTTTTTTTTTAATTTCTTATTTTTTATTGGCATTTTACCTAAACAATTTCATAAAAATAATCTAAATATTAAATAAATAATCGATTAATGGTAGGATACAAATTTATTATAATTATCAAAAATCTTTACTGGTTTAAAAAAAGGTGCCTAACTCACGGAACATCTTTAACTTTTTCAGGGAACCCTAGGGTTCCACGGAACACCTTTTGAGAACTGCTGGCCTTGAGAACAAAATACGGGTAGAGGGTAGAATACGGTGCCCTGAATTGGGCACCTGTAAATAGGAGCTTTTGCTGTGAATAAAATCTTTCAATTTCCTTTTGCTTATATTTCAATTTCTTAGAATTAAAAAATCTCACTTATAAGTCAGTCTCCCTGTTTTTTGAAGAATATAAAAAATCGATATAATAGACCAAAATAAGTAAGACACTCACTTGGTAAGTTTTCCCCAATATTTAAGAATAAAAAAAAAAGAATGTAAGCTTCACTGAGTAAAAGTTTCACTATTAGAATTTGGTAGCAAGATTATAAAAAAATGAGTTAAGGAGGAACATTTGTGATTGTTTTCGAACGAACTTGTTTTTGTTTTTTAGTAAATTTACTATCACTTATTATATAAAGCCATCGATATTTATATGCTTATTACTCTACATGTTATGGATACTATTTAATATTTAAAAAAACTAATTCTGTAAAAATAAGAACATTGACTACTAACGGTAACTAACATTCAACTTAACACGTTCACGCCGGGGTGCCCCACCGGTGGGTCACGCTAGATTGTCTCATCTTGGCAGCGCACCGGAGTAAAAACTGGTAACAATAAATTTCATTTTTCTGTTTTTTTCCGAGAATTATTAAAATCTATAACTACCAATTGTTTTTAACGGATGCAATTTTTATATTGAATTACTTCTTCGCCGTGATAAATTACCTTACAGTGAATTGTTATTATTGAGAATAGATTAACTCCTCCCGAATATTATATAACATTGAAATAGTTCATCTACCAGTATTTTCTCTTTTCACGTACCAGTATTTTCACTTTTCTCGGCGTGAACGTGTTAAAATGTTTTAAAAGTAAGTAGTAGAAATTTCACAGTTTATGTGGTTTATGTTGCAAAAGTTTATTTTAAGAATTCATTTTTTAAAAAGTAGGTATGTTTTGAAAAGATTGATTGTTTTTAAAGAGCTTGTTTTTCGATGTAAATTTATAGAGGGCCTAAAAAAAAGAATATGTTCATTTATCTTCATATTATTTTACATGTTTTGAACTATGTTTAATGTAAAAAAGAAAAGTTAAGTATTCTATGAAATTAATTGCGAACCCGATAGCTCTTCAATTAGTTAGATTATATTTTCAGATGCCCTTTGGATTATCGCCAAGTTGGTTACTAGAAAATGCGATGTTGTTTCATTTTGGCAACCCGCACAGAAACTTCTATATAAGATACAGTATATACCTTTGTATAAGTTTGATTGCGAGATGGTAAATTTCTGGTGTCCAGTGTGCAAGACAAAAGCAGAAAAAAAATGAACATTTCTAAAATTAAGAAACATGAAGAAGAAAAAATTGTTAAATACACAAAATTTCCTCTGGCTAAAATAAAATAAATAAATATGATGCTATGAGGCTCACTCTTCGAATTAAGATACATTAAAAAATGCTGTGTACTGACCAATTAATCAGGTTTATTTTACTGCATGGGACGTCTCTTGAAGACTGGCAAAATGTGGATTCAAACTTTATTGTAAAATCTTTTAAAAAGGGTAAAATTTCGAATTCTTAAGATGGAGAGGAAGACGATTTTTCGTGGCAATCAGATGAGAATGAAATTGAATCCATTGCAGAGTGGAATCTGTATGACGATTCAACTAATGATATTGAATCCGACTTAGAAAATGTTCTGAAATCTTTAAATTTGTAGCATTATGGTAAGCTTTAAAATGTTCCATTGTTTCACAATTGCAAATTCTTGGACTGATTTTGTAAAACAAAAATGGAAGCTATATCTATAACATTTCCTCTAGCTTTGTGGAAAGTTTTTCGCTTATTTTAATTTTATTAAAGTTATAAGAGGCATTATTTTGTTCTGAAGTTTTCAGAAATGCGACAAAATTTAGCAGAAATCTATGAAGTAAATGAAAAATCTTTGATCTATTAAAAAATGTATGAAGCAGGAAAAGTAAAAAGTGATCTGAAAGCTAGGCACATCTAATCTGTTGCAAAACTTTTAACTCAACCAAAATATGTTTTAAGTTTTAAATTGTTTTGGATTATATGACATTTTAAAAAAATATGCAAATTACTTGTGCGTAGTGATATAATGCTTCTCATTCCTAATTGAAATCAAAAATATTGTTAACTTTATGAAATAAAATGAAACTTTAAAAGCTATGTTTAAGTAGTCCAAAAAAGAAAAAATAATTGTATTTTTGTCAGACCTAAAAATAAAAACGCAAGGCTCATCATTATCAAAAAGCGTGACAAGGAAATTTTCGGTAGCAATAGAAATTTGATGCGAGTATTTTTTTCTTCTTCTTTTTATCTCTCTGCAACTTTACAGTCTACACGAAAAATGAAGTTTTCTTTTTAGATATTTATTTTGTTTTATTGTTTCTCTCCCTCTCATCTTTTATCTAAAGGCCTGGATACGTAGATTAGATAATCTAGGGCTTTTCTTTCATTCATTAGTTACTTTACTAATTCAAAATTTTGATTGGCGAAAAATTTTGGTTGCAATTTTTATGAAAACAATATAATTGTTAGCAGTGAAGCCATCAGGTACAAAAATCCGGTGGAAGCTTAATCACTGTAAGTAGTCGCAATTTCGATTAACGATGATTGAATTCGATTTGGAAATAAAATCTGTGTGTAAAGGTCGATAAAAAGAGTCAAACTTGAAAATGGGTTTAACCCGTTTTGTCCCGAATATATATATTGAAATGATACAAAAAGTGATTTTATGGAAAAAGTGGTAAAATATATTATCGAAATTAATTGTTTTTTCTATAGTTCGAGCATTCAAAAAGTCTTTGATAGATCAAAAAATACTTGCTCCTTATAATTCTAGATCTAATCAGAAATAACTAAATCATTGTGGTATCTGAAAATCTTTTAATTTACCTTTAAATCTTTTAAATGAAAATACTGAAAAAAGTTTCCCACCACAATGAATGTCTTTGAAAAAAGGAACTGTCCTAAATATATGACGCTGGGCGTTAACCGGTTAATATTAGAGAAAGGTAAATGGTTCATAATACAGATATATTAACATTCTTTTTTTTGCTTACATTAATATATTTTCTTAGTTAACTGAACGTTAGAAATTATCATTAACCATTTAGTCGGATATGAGTAGACGATAATAAAATAGTTACTTATCTTTATTTTTACACAAGAATTTTTTTTTAATATTCAAAGTGGTGAAACGTTTCACACTTTACCTTTTTATATAAGATTTAATAAACTTATTATACAATGAGTTTGATCAGCATTCTAAATAAACAATTAAATTAATTGCATTAGACTTGATAACAGAGATGCCAACTGCTCCGGACGCGCCATAATAATTTAAAAAACGGTAAACAACTACATACTAACATTTGTAAATATTTGACTAATTTTGTTGACTTTTTAAACGTATCGTGCGACTATAGGGTGAGAAAGTGGTGAATTATATGAGTATTTGAATTATCTAGAAATAGTGGTGGATAAAAACCTAATAAATTGAATTTATTAAACCAAGATCTGCACATTAATAAGCTACCACTCGAAAATATTTATTTGCTGTCAGGAGCAAGTTGGCATCTCTGTGATAAGCGTGAAGTGAGGTCAACCCAAATGGATCGCAGCCTTGGGGACGATGAATTGGTAACTTTAACGTGATAAACAACTCCAGATACGAGTGATATTACTAGGACGGCTGGGTCATCACTATAACAGAGTCGCAGACAAAGTACTTGCCGGACTATCCAACGCTTATATACCTTTTCTTTATCGTTGACAGATTTTTATAATTCTCGTGTAAATAGTTGTATATACATTCTTTATTTTTTTTATATTTTATTATATCAGCGTAAATGTTAATATTATTCTGAACCCTATAAATATTATTATATTCTAATCTAATTTAATATCAATTACGTTTAATTTTCTTTCCATTTCATGATGTGTTCAACCAATTGGTTTCTTGCTCATGACTTTTCTATTTGGTGCTTGGCAACCCCTCCTCCCCCCAATTCTACTCCCACTTCTCATATTCTCCATTATATATCTCAAAAATCTGAGGAATAAGTTAATGTAGCTTTGCGGCAAGGCACTGAGATTTCAGCTATGTTCTAATGTAACGGTGTTCGTAACACCTGGAAATGGTAAACAAAATCATTGTTGGGTACTTAGGCCTACCAACTTTCTACGCTTTTTGCAAAAACTTATTCTATGCTTACGTTTTAATGTATTATTTTTTTATTAATTTAAATTTATTTTCCACACCACACCATATAAATGATTTAAAAGTTCATAAACAATGCTGTGATAGGGTTTTCATGCTAATAAAATTTCGAAAGCTATTAATAAGCAGTGGTTTGCAGGTCTGAATGTACTGCTTTCTCTTAAGTTGGTTTAAAAAAATTTTTTTGTTAGGTAAAAAAAAGAAAGAAAAAAAAACAGTTTTCACCGTTTATTTAAACTTATACTGAAAAAAATAGAAATGAGATATTTTTATTAAACTTTATTTTCTATTTACCTAGCAGTCCTGTATATTGTAATATTACAAACAGGACCCAAAAAGTCCACCAAAATAATTAAAGTGGAACCAAAATTTATGTCAGAAAATGTGTCTCTTGTTTTGAAAAATATGTAATCAAAATGTTTCTCATCACTACAATAACTCTAATGCATTGACATTAATCTGACATCTAGCAGGTAATAATAATTATAATATATATATATATAAAAATCATTATACGCGCCAACGTCACTACTTACAAGATGGATAGGAAAAGGATCGTGAGCGGTCTCAGGCTATATAATGTTTATGAAAATTGAAGCACTGCGAAAGAATTGTCAGAAATTAATAAAATTTTTTCCAAACGTTACTGATAGCGGTACAAATGAGCATGCGCAATAGTAACACTTTCGCAATCACTTTGTATTTCTAAACATTTGTATGTTCTATCTCACTTTGGTTCAATTTGCATAATTTCGTCACTTTGTCTCAATTTTAACAAACATGAAAGCCCTCTATTAAATCTAGATAATTCAACAATTTGTAATAAAGATACTTATTACGTGGCTTTAATTACGTAGCTTTTAAAGAACTATAACTAGGTGACAATCCAACAACTGTTTGCGGAACCTAGTGATAAGTATCATAAATTAGTAAACACAAATTTTTAATTTTTGTTCCATTTAGAATAAAACATTAATTTGTTTTCTCCAAAATATTAGTTTTATAAAAAATTAATTTTAAAAGCTATCATTTTTTAAAAAAGATAACAATCAACAGCACTATAATAATATTGGGTTTCATAAATAAATATTTTTCTTTCAGACGAAAGATGGTGATGATATTGATAGCGTGATTTCTACAGCAATCGATGCAGGATATCGACTTATCGATACGGCTTTTACCTACAACAATGAGCACTTACTTGGACAAGCACTTCAGAAGTTATTCAAAAGCGGAAAAATTAAAAGAGAGGAACTATTCATAACGAGCAAGGTAATTTCGAACATTTTGTTGCTTACTTAAAGGAACGGAATTTCTTAACGATGTTTAGAAACAGAAGGATATTGTCGCATTAATTCAATAAGTTCATTCATAACGGCTCATCTCTTCTTCGTGTGAAGTGTGATTGCACAAAACTCTGTTGGTTTATTGTGAAAAAATTAAACTTGTAACAATTTGTTTACATAGAAAATATTGCTTAAGGCACGATTTTCAAATAAGATTGTTTCAAAATAAAATTAATGCATACTTTTGAAATAAACAAACTATAAGAAAACTTTTTAAAGAGAAAGTATTTAAGCAACGTTATCAGGGTTGATTTAACCTGAACTTTACTCAGTTTCAAGTTAAGAAAAAAACCTTATCCTTGTGGAAAGAGCCTGTTTGCATCGATAAGCGCACGCCAAATGAATGACAAATTCCAAGCGCAAACGTATATCAACGTCGCCAACTCTTGAAACGACGTTCCACGGTCTCCTTTTCATATTGCTTTGAAAACATATTTGAATAGTTTGATAACGAAATAAAATATAACTGTATGTAGTCGTGGATGATTACTTAAATCCTATACCGCAATGGTCTTTTCTTAACTTGCAACAGAGTATAGTGTTAATATTACAATAAAGAAGATACAAAAATCATTTTATTAATTTTTGCTTTTGAAATTAATATTCGAAACCTGAGTTTTCGCTACCAAATAAGTCATTCCAAAGAAAAAAACAAGCTTTTGATTACTTAATTTTTTTAAAAATTGTAATTGAATCAATTATTTATATAATTTTCTGATATAGAACTTAACTTAAATAGTGACGTTGTTACAGCGCTTCAGAAAAAAATAGTTATTTTAACAATAATTGATGTCCACTCATATGACCACTATGTCAGCTTCCATGGAATATAGGATTTTTTTAGTTTTCTTGGTGATTTCTTCAAAAGAAAAAAAGCAACTTATTACCAGAAATACTATTTATTGATACTATTTATTGAAAATATTTTCATAGTTGCGCCTTGTTTTTACAAATAGAATGGATAATTATTGTTGAAATATTTAAAATATAATTACTTTTAATAAAATTATTGCGTTCTTTTCTTTAAAAAATCATCAGAAATTTTTCAACGAGTTGCGGTGGCACATTAATACACTGAGCTGTCATTGTAAGGAATCTAGAATTTATAAAGACTGATTTATACCAGCTTGTCTTGGAAGTCTATCCTACATGACCCCCTGACCTATAACGGGCTGTAGCAAAAATGTTTTATATTGTATTTCAGGGTGGCCACTACCGGGGAAAATCTAAAAAGTGGTGACAAATATTCCATGAGGTTATGAGAAATTTTAGAAGTTTTAATTCCACTTTATTTTTATCCCTTTTATGCGCAATGTTGAAAGTCTGGCAACACTTACTTCAAAAATGTTAGAAACCACTACTATTTCTAAAATGTGCACGTATGGTAAAATGTATACCTAAAAATGCATACGTATGGTAAAACGATTTCTAAATATTCAAATTTTTTGCAACCACAACTCCTTAAAAAACCAATAGATAAATTATGCCTCTTCAATAAGAATCCACTGTCCGCGGTCACATTTGCTAAAGTGTTGCATGGCTAAAATTTGCAACCGAAATTTGCTGCTCCGCAAAGGGCTACAAAACAATTTGGGTTAACAGCTATATCTTGGTAGAAATTTTCCTTCGTGGAGGACCACGAAGGCAAATTTCTACCAATACTTGATCCGAGATTTCAATTGTTTTCTGGATTGGATCCAAAATTACAAGGTTACGTAGTTGAACATTAGTAGTCGTGAACCCAAAATTGGGTCTGCTGTTCAACGACGGTTATAAAATAAAATATAATACATCTTGGTAGGCAAGGGTAGACTGGTTGGTAAGGCGTTGGACTCGAGTTCGATTCCAACCGGCCGAAGAATCTCAGTGTATTAAACTGCTTCACGTTAAATCAGTCGGGTTTACAAAGTCCTCCAAGATCCCAATACAAATCAATACCTTTGAGGGTATACTGATTCAGGAGTTCTCTTGTCTTCGGGATAGGGTTCAAAATTACAAGGTTACGGAGTTGAACATTAGTAGTCGTAAACTCAAAATTGGATTGGCTGTCATACGACGGTTATAAAATAAAATAAAATACATCTTGGTAGATAGAAATTGGTAAAATGATTTTTTACATTCTAACTTCCTCCACCATTTTTAAAATTTTTCCCACTTGCCGTTCTATATTAGTTTATAGCGAAAATATTATTCCATAAAATTAAAAAATTCCGCTTGCTACCGAAAAAAATTACATTTTTAAATAAAAATTATATTTAAGTCTATCGGAGAAATTCTGACCGAGTTATGAATTCTGCTATCTTGAAAAAATTTGGCTTCGAGAAAAGCTCTTCAAAATGTAGAAATAAAAATGTTATTTTGACCAATATCTTTACCAATTTTATTTTTTTAATGTTATTTTTTATTCTCATTTTTATGTTATTTTTACCTAAAGAAAGTATAGTATTTAACTATTTTGCGAACGATGTTTGTTTTTCAGTTGCCTCCGAATGGTATGCAGCCAGATGTTGTGGAGCACTTTTTCCAGGTTTCTCTGACTGATCTTCAACTGGATTACATCGATCTCTATTTGATCCACTGCCCTTTTGCTTCTAAGGTAAATATTGCTGTTGCATAAAATATGGACGAATGGAGCATATGTGTGTGATACTATAACTGATAAATTTATCTCTTAGACATAATATTTCCTATTGGCAATTCGATAACAAATTAGTCTAGTCTTTTTTCTTTTTTTTTTTAGTCTGCGTTATAATTATTGAGCATACCCTACAACTACTACAAATTTACTGCAGATTCAGAAAATACTTTTTTCCTTGTGGCAAAGATTACGTATTAATATTTTTATAAATTAGATCTAAAAGACTTTATCCATCACTACAAACTGATGTATATATATATATCAGGTACGTACAGAGTAGCGGAATGAACTCTCAAGATTTTATATTGATCAAGTGTGGACTTTTTATTTTCTTCCTCTCTCATTTTTTCGGAGCTTTGCTCAGTTATTTACCGCTAATAGGAAAATAGCGAAGTAGATAAACCCGGGGCCTCCCTGGCCGAGAGGTATCACCGGTGAAACGCTGTGCAAAGCTTGGAGGTAGCTGGCTCAAATCCCGCTGTTACCCTAGATGTATCTTCATGCTCTCCTTTTCTGTATTGTGCTATCTGCTCTTCTATTTGACAAAGATTTATAAGCCTATATTGAGCACACAAGCCTGCAAATTTTTGCAATTCTAATAAATAAATAAGCAGAGTAGCCAACTACTAGACTTTTTGTGGTACGCTTTATGGAGTAGTGAACAATCAAACACTAAATGCATGCAATTCTAATAAATAACTAAGCAGAGTAGCCAACTACTAAACTTTTTGTGGTACGCTTTATGGAGTAGTAAGCAATCAAAAACCAAATTTATGGAATTCTAATCTATTATATATAATTCTCTTACGTGGCTCCCAAATTTTGGCTGTATTTCTTTTCAGTCGGTGGCAACGTTTGCTTTGTTTTGAAAACACCAAAGCATTCTGCCTTTTAATGATGTGTTTCTGATCTAATATATATAATTCTCTTACGTGTCTCCCAAATTTTGTCTGAAGTACTTTGTACAACTAAATAAAATTCTTTTCACAACAGTTAAATATTTACTTTATTTTCTTCATTCATAGAGAAAACAATCGGCAAAGGATTCTGTTAGGTTAAAAAACATTTCGCTAAAAAATTGAAGAATTCTAAAAGAAATAAAAATAAACAACTTAAAAAATGAAAATGCTGTTGCCAGCCATAGAATTTTTTGAAAGTTAACTTAGCAACATAAATCAAAATGACATAGAAGCGCAACTAGATCAAAATTATGATACCTGAGCGCTTGACGTAACAAATCCTTCAATTCTATAAGTGTTGTATCGCCAAATGCCCAAATTAACAATTGTGTTCTTAAAGAAATTCTATAAAAAGTTTTATATGAAAAAAATTTATTCTACAACTGCTTCTTGAAGAACTTGGCTCATTAATTAAAAATATTGTTTTAATTTTACAGTACTAACTTTACTTCTACTTTCATTATTGCTATGACCCTCTTTCATTACATTTTACAACTTCATGCTAAATTTGAGGACTTTAAGTTGTTTTGTGATTGAATACTGACATTTAGAAATGTGTACATAAAAAAATAATATTTAGAGGTTAAGAGTTGCCACAGAAAAATTTGAATTGTTGACATTGAACTTAACAATGGAAACAATCGTTTTTATGAAAAATTGAATTGTATTGTTGACATCAAAACTTAAAATATTGTGTTTCAACTTAACAATACTACCTTAATTTATACTTTAGAATTGCCTCGGAGAAATTTGAATTGTTAGCAATGACTTAAACAAAAAGTTTTATTTTAACTGACAAATACTATATTATAATTTTAACTTTTTCTATGACTATACTCATTTTCTTACTCTTTTCTTTATTTTTTATACATTTTCTTTTTTTGTGATAAAATAAAAAACTTACAGTTGTTCCGCTTCTGAACACTGATGAAAACACAAAATGATGGGCTTCATCAACAATCAAAAATATATACATTTATTTTACAAATTCCATATTATTAAGGTGGCGCCCTTCAGAGAATTAAAAATACAAAATTATCTTCATCAAAGCCGATGCTTTACATCCGGCGTTCAGTGGCAGACTACTATTTCATATTGTTTTACAACACATGGCTTTAGCCCTCTGGTGGGAAAGACTTAAAAACAAAACTTACAACAGTTACTTTTCTCAACAACTGAAATTTAGAATAGTGTGATGAAACAAAATATGCGAACTGTTTGCAATTTCAAATTAATATTGAAATGTACAGGTTTAGAATTTTCTACAGTGAAAAGATTTCGGAACTTCAGTATTCAAAAAAGTATACAAAAACTAGACGTTAAGAACGTATCCAATGAACGAGCATTGGATTGCGAAGCAATCCGAAATGAACTGTGAAAGCAGTTCCGGTGGTTGGTGAGCGCCAGCGAGCAGAGGGCGAAGCCTTCTAGTAAATAAATAAGCAGAGTAGCCAACTACTAGACTTTTTGTGATACGCTTTATGAAGTAGTGAACAATCAAAAACTAAAGCTTTGAGAATTTTGAATTATTTCCTCATTGTTTTGAAAGCTTTATTACAAAAGAAGAGGAAGAAAATATTATGTTTTTTTTCCTATCATTCATATATAGTAGGTGCAGAGAAGCTAACTTTCTCCGGTCACTGGATAAATATTTTCGAGTTTCATTTCGTAAACCTTTTCGGGACAGGTAAGTTATAAATATATTCGTACATAATTAGAATCAGGATAGTAAAAAATAAAAAGCGGCAGCTTAAGTTTGGGCATAGCTAATTTGACAGTCTTATTTTTGCCTTCACCTTAAATCTAACACATCCAATCCTAGTCTGTTAAAAGTTAACTATACAATTTTTAATTCGAACTAGGCAGTGGTGAGTTAAATAAAGCAAACTATCATTACCCCGCCCACAAATAAACTGCTATTAAAATAGTTTGGCTTCCAGTTTTATCTTTTTTTACCCTATATATCTACATCACATCTGCCAACTCTTCCGGATTTTCCGGAAGATTTTATTTTTATATTTAAATTGGTAGTAAATATATACTGTTTTTTTTTTCTTTTATAAACTTAATTTTTAAATGATTTTGATCACCACTATTCTTACAAAAATTAAGCACATATATTAATATGCGTTACTATCATGGTTGTCAACTTAAGATTTTTCAAATACAAAGTATTTGTTTGCTTAAAATTGAAGTTTTAACTCCATTTTAATACCACTGGGAAAAATGATAATGGAAAGGATTAAAAGTTGGCAGCTAAATCCTGAGAAAGCAGATATGACTCACCCATTTCGAAGAGGTTAATGTTTGAGTCCTGGTTTAATAAAGTCTATTTATGGGGTTTTTACTCACCACTGCTACTAAATAATTCAAAAACTTATGTGATATGCCAAATTGTTACGCAGGGGCGTACGCAAGGGGGGGGGTTAGAGGTTTAACCCCCCCCCCCTTGAGCTCAGACAAAGTGAATTTACAAAATAATACAGACAAAAATAAAAAATTTAGTAGAAATTATGCGGGTTATTATTTTTTAAGACTATATATTTTTATTTGCCTTATGCCTACTTTTTTTTTCTCACGGTATTTCTCAGAATACTAATAAAACATTTACTATAATAGGGTTGTATTTTTGAAACCAAATTCACGTGATACTGTTACGGGCGAACCCCGATCACTGGTTCCTTTCTGACCTGCCAGTCGCGATAGTTTTCGAGACTGGCTGGCATTCGCGAGGTCTGGAATCCTAGACGTTCTGTCGTCTTTGAGACAATTCGAGAATTTTGTAGATGCGGTTAAAAAAAAATTATATGAAAGGGGGTTACATTTATTTTCGATTTTAGTCAGACTAAGAGTTATCTCTGCCGCTTGTCCTTCGGAGCTTGTTTCTAAATCTGTTTTGTTTTGGAGACTCTGTGCTAGTTGAAGTTATTCATTCCAGCTCGAAACTTTGAGATCGTAGCTTAGTGGATATTTCTGTGCCAATATATATGTATATATTTTTGCTGTTCTTGGATCTTTAGGATGTCTAAACGCAAGAATTTAACAATTTTTAATTACTTTGAGAAAAAATCACGACCTGAAATTAGTGAGGTGACAGCATCTAGTACCAATGTAAGTTTTTCTGTTGAACAGAAATGTGATACTTCCGTTGAAGAAAACGTTTCTAGCGTAACAGAATCTGATGAATGTGAAAGCGGCCCTCAAAGTGTTACTTCCCACCCATATGACATTGGACTTTTTTAGAAGATAATACATGCGAGGATAAAAAACTGGATATACTTAAAAATGTTTGGGAACCCAATCCAGCATTTGTTTTTCCTGAAAAAGGAAAAAGAAAATTGAAATTTCAGTACAAATGGCTTTATCGCTGGAAATGGCTTGCATATTCAGAGGTTAAGGGTGGTGCTTTTTGAAAATTTTGTGTACTTTTCGCCCCAAGTGGTGCCGGTTCTGGAAAGCAACCTTTAGGCCAACTGTGCAATGTAAAATTTGACAACTGTAAAAATGCTGTAGAGCGATTTTCTGAACACGAGAAATGTCTTTATCACAAAAAATCGATCGAAACTGCTGGGACATTAAACTATATTTTATTTGGAAAGATGAAACCTGTGGATGAACAAGTTGACAGTGCAGCCAGCAGAAGAAAATTAGAAAATAGAAAAAACATTACTCCAATCATTGAAACCATCCTATTTTGTGGAAATCAAGGTCTCGCTCTAAGAGGACATAAGGATTCGGGAATAATTGCTGAACAACCAGGTGAAGAGAACGACAGAAATTTTCGGGCATTGCTTCGTTTCCGGAGTAAGAACGATTCGACTCTTAAGAACATTTTAGAGTCAAGCAGAAAAAATGCTCAGTATACCAGCCCTCGATTTCAGAACGAAGTTATTGAGGCTTGCAATATTTTAATCCTGCAAAAACTAGTCAGCAAGATTAATGATGCAACTTGCTTTTCCATTCTTGCAGATGAAACAACTGATATTGCAGGTATAGAGCAATTATCGTTATGCGTTCGATATGTCGATAAAGAAAATTTTAACATCACCGAACAGTTTTTGCAATTCATTCCGGTGCATGACTTAACCGGAAAAGCAATAGCAACAACAATATTAGATCAATTACAGTCTAGGAAAGTTGATATAAAAAAGTTACGTGGACAGGGGTACGATGGTGCTGCATCAATGAGTGGAAAAATTAATGGTGTACAAGCCCACGTAAGAAGTATTGTCCCATCAGCACTCTATGTACAGTCCGCAAAAAAAAAAACGAATCACCCTGAATAACTTTCGTTCTAATGATCGGATTTTCACGAACTAAGTGTCAATCTTAATGGTTCCTGGGGGTGACCTCAAATATGTTAATTAATTAGTGCTAACTATTAATTAAGTTACGAAATCAGACACAAAAACGTACTTTCTCTGAATAAACATATAATTTTTTTTACATATTTGGAATCTAGACCCTTGAATTAGTGGGGGTAGACAAAATTTGAAAAAAATTGGGTGGTAAATTGGGCCACAATAAAGGTTTATATATTTGGCGATAGTCCAGAAAACCGCCAAAAAAAGTCGCCTGCGCAAATAAATATTTTAAGATAACCCATTGACTAATTCAAAAGAGGAGTGCTTAATTTTACTAGGTTGCTACGCAACCAAACTCTGATAGTAAAAAAATTGAAATAATGTTCAGTGATTGCTCGGAGGGGCTTAATTTATTGTTAATAGAAAATATCTCGAAGTTTCCAGGTCATAAACAATTTTTTTAGGGGATTTCTGTCCAAAAAGCAAAAAAAATATTATTTTAATCTCCTTTGAAAAGTAAATTTGAATCGATTTATAAATTATTTATGATAGTTTTTAGAATTTAAATACATGAACTTTTTATCTGATATTATTTAGATTACACTGTTTTTACTATATTTATTCGAGGATTTTATACTAAAATAAAATGAGCATAAACTTATTATAGCTATATACAAAATTTTAGGGATAATCATTTTTACAGTTTTAATCGAGTCTTCTAGGCAAGAAAGTTTGAAGAAAAAAAAAGTGCTTGAAAAATAAAATGTAGATTGTATAATAATTCTAATGCACATTCACAAGGCTTTCTATAATTTACGATATTTCTTTTTTCTATAACTCAAGGAATTGCTGAATGTTTAGTGGCATTTTAAAAAGATTGAAATATGTTATGTTTAAGAATAAGATATTGAAATAATATGTTGCAAATTGTAGGATTCATTGTTTAAAAAATCGCTTAATTCTACTTGATATTTAGGTTACATCGTTTCCTTTGGATAAAGATGATTAGCAAATAGCATCCTCATGTTTCGATACATTCTGAAACTTATACGTTCGCAAATTCACCATAAAATGTCGCACAGCATATTCTTCAATTACGATAAGCTACATTTACCACCAAATACTGCTACTATGGTTATTTCTGCTTTCTTATATCTGATGATCTCTTTTTAAACAGAGCTCGTAAGATCCTTAAGATACTGAAATGGGGGCACAAAACCTTAAGAGATAAAATATTTAATTTCATTAACTCAAAATATCTGGTGTCAAAATGTTAATTTTTAAGTTAAATATAACTTTTACAATATTGATGTTCTTACATTTTTAAAGATCACATGAATCCTGATAAAATATTAAAATGCATATGTTTACTTTAACTAGTGTAAAATCCTTATCAAAATAATGATCAAGATCCAAATGTAAAACAGTATAATTGACGATAAAAACTCAACTGGCTTCAAAACATATGAAGAGGGAAGTAAAAGTCGACATGTTTCGAGTTTTCAAATATAATCGCCCATTCTCAAGACTTGTCGGGCTTGGATAACTTGTGACTTTTATTATTGGACGCTCAAAGCATGTCTATTTTTATTATCATCTATTATTTTTTTAAATCAATAAAGTTTTTATATTTTCGATTCAGTTTCTTGGGATTATCCATTTAGTTACACAACATATTAAATTATTTCACATGATATTAAAATAAGTTTTACATATGTTATAGGCACAGGTTCTTAGATTGAAAAAATAATAATTCACTACTTTGTAAAAAAATTAATGCAGTAAAAAAATTTTTTTTTTCCTTTGCTGCAAGCCTTAACATTTTAGTTTAAGGTCATAAAAAAATTCCGTTTACAAATGAAATTTCAAAAGTCGAATGTGAAAATGGAATGTCCCCTAGTACCAGGAATCGAAATTAAATAGTAACAAGGACAACTTTTTCAAACAAGTTAGCGTTTCCGTCCTACTCGAAGTTGTTTGAAAAGGTATTTTTTATATATCGATTCCAAAGTTTATTCTACATATATTTCAGGGTATACTTTCGGAGTATTTCGATCGAGTTTATTTTTACACCCTTATTTGCTTAAAATTATTAAATAATTTACTTAAAATAAATTATTCAAGCTACATGATTTAATGCATTTATAGTATAATAATAAACGTAGCTTCCGACGCATATCCTTAACCTTAATACCGCTATTATTAAATAAATGGAATAAGCTTAGATAAATAATAAAAGTTAATTTTTCCCTCGTGTAATTTTCAAGGAATAATATGTTTCGATCAAACAGATTTCATTCTGGAAATTACGAAATAATTGAGTAGGTCCCTTGGAGCAATATCATTCTTATCCTCTTTTGACGAAATATAGGAAAAATTAGTTTTCACAGTTTCTGTAAAAAGTATGTTAGCCTACTTGCCACGTTTTTTTTTAAATTTTTTTTTATTAAAATAAGGTCGGAAATTGTGTATTGTGTGCACAGCTTCGGAATCCTTACAGATTTCAATTTTATTATTTCCTGAATAACAAAATAAGGCATTTTCCTGTACCTGATAACAAATTATACTACAATAATATCTTGGAAATCATGCTAAAGTAAAAAATTAAACTAAATAGTTTAGTATATTATCAGAAAAAAAATCTACTTGGTATCATAAAGAGTTAGAGATATAATGAAATAATTAGTGAATCACACGTGGTCAGATAATTAAAAATTTAATTTCACAACTAAGATAGTAGGACGACATTTAAGATACTGAGATATTTTAAGACACTAAAAAAATTCGCTACGTATTCCACAGCTTTTTATGTTCGGTATCTTTATCCTCTTTGTACTGACTTATAAAACATCAACACTATTTTAGACAATCTAAGTTGAAGTCACAAGAAACAAAAAAAAAAGACAATCAATAATTTATATTCTTTTTTCAAAAAAAAAATAGTATGCTAAACAAATAATCAGCTGTTTTGCATTAAATAATTTTAAACAGCTGAATGTTTTTAATTTCTTAACAAGGTTTTATTCTTAGCTAGCAGACAATAATTCTTTAAAAAAAAACTTGACTATAATTTGAAAAGGAAACCTAAATTAAGGAAAATCTAAATTAAAGTTCTAAAAAAATTATTAGTATATTAATGAAGAAATAATAAACGTAAAATGGAAAAGAATAAGAATTTTAAAATGTTAAAATTTTATTAAATAGTTGGCAAAATAGTTCTGCGATACACTTCCGGAAATTTCTTTTAAGATTAGGATGATATAGGGTAAACCAACAAATGAAGGAACATTTCATAGATATTTCTTAGAAATAAGATTTTAAACGTTTTAATTTAGATTGATTGGTAAGAGTAGCTTACTACCTAACAATAGGAAGTCCTCTATCAATGCATTTAGTTATCTGGTCTTTGAGTCTTCTCTGGAAAAAGTTTTGAATTTGTTAGTATCTGTTCAACGCCTTGTTTCTTTGACAAAATTATAAGGTCAGTGTTTGTTGTTTTCCGTTTAAACTACAATTAATTGCAAATAATAATGCTTTTTCTTTTCATTGTGAAAAAAAGAATTCAAAATATGGTCATTGAAGTTACGTTTTATTTATTTTAAGCATCATAACATAAGCAAGTACTGAGATTAGGGGGTGTTTATTAACTGGATTACAGAGCGATGAAAAACCAATGTATAAACAAGTGTTCCTTTACTGGGATTTTTTCAAGTTAATGAAAATAAAAGAAAAATTTTAATTTTCTTGTACCTTTAGTCATATTATAAATCAAAATTATGTTAAAAATAAAAAAAAACAACTTCTAACCAGTGAAGGAACAGGCATGTTCCTTCACTGAGAATAGATTTCCCAGTGAATGAATAGTATGTGTGAAATATGATTTTACTTGGATAATTAGTAGTTCAGCGACATAGAGGACTCCTAAAATTCAGTTAAATGTTGTATGAATAGTTCCTATAACTATTTCATTTAAATATGCAAATTTAATTTCTAAATTTATTTAAAGAATTATAATAATAATTTATTTATTATTTATCTTCATAAATGTAGTGATTAGTTATTACATCATACCTTAATAAACTATGTTTATTAACTAAATATAACAACTAAATATAATAATAAAAGCTTGAATGGAATCTTTGCAGGATTTTGTGCCAATAATTAGCTAAATTATTATCCTATTGCCGTCTTTAATGTCCTAACGGGAACTGGTAGGAAAAATCCATTTAAAGACAATTATCTAGGTGAAAAATGGGTGAAGTTTTTTTAAGGCGACATCCACCGATAACTCAGTGCAATGCGAAGATAATTTCAAAAGGCAAAACTTCCCTTTGAGAATAATATTCGAAATACTGGTTTTTAGAACTTCAGAGAATCTTTAGGAGGGAAGTAGCCCTGGCATCTTTTTATAAAGTGATTGCATTTACAATGCGAACGAAACAAGAGTTGAATACTGCCCTTAAACGGGAAAAATCTGCGGCCTTAAAAATTATAAGGATTTATATTCTAAAGTACCTAGGAAAGAAAAAGTACCTCCATTGGTAGTTTTTCCTTACAGAAGAATTCGTTGAGATATCTCAGAATCAGTCCCTGCTACATATTTCATTGGAAAAAGCTATTCATGAAATGAAACGATGACCACAGCAACATTTTACAAATATATTGCAAATGTTTCTACCCATGGCTAATTAAAAATGCAATGAAATTCCTAATTTTGCTTCTTCTGGATAGGTATAAATCTCATATCAATTTGAAACCGAGCAAGTTTTGTTCCTCAAAACAAATTTTCTGGTTTAGTTTTCTACGTAATTCTTGGAAATCTCGCTAGATCTTGAAAACAAAAGAATTGTAAAACAATATGTCTAGAAAATTTTACATCCATTTTTAAATAAGATTTGAGGCATCAACTGATGAAGTTAAAATGCTTTTATGAAATGCGATATTTTTCCATTCGATGTAGAAAACGTTGACTGTAACAAATGCATGCAAAACAGACCCCAAGAGTTAATGAGCAAGACAACTTATCAACAAAACACATGCTTTGAGAGTAATGATGCGCTATTTCTTCAGAAGCTTGAGAAGGAAATCTCACAAGTTATGTTGCAAATTTTTAAAGGAACATTGACAGAAAAGTTTAATCTCCCAAATATCCAATAGCCTGTGCTTTCTTCAATATTGAAGAATTTATTTCAAAACGAACAATTGCATAATCAAATTTTGGCTTTGAAGCTGAGACAACTAACATTAATAATGAAAGTATCTTGAAAACTGATTTCGAGATAAGTCTTCTTGAGGCATTGTTAGTTGCAAAAACAATTGGTTTTATAAGTAACTACTAGATATAAGTCAATGAGAGATGGGTTTTACTCAAACTTTGAAACTCCTTTTTCTCATTTATTATCCAGTGAGGAATTCTGGAAATGGAACTGGAAAATCAAAAGAAATTTCGGAGATACATTTACATTGGCCCATAATTTAGAAAAAAGAGGAAGGTTAAATCAAAAGAAAAAGAAAGAAATTACTCATGACGAAGAGAAAAAAAAATACTTAAAAAGATTTAAAAAAAAAGCTTAAAAATATGCGGAAAAGAGTAAACAAAAATATGATCGAATTATAATAATAATAAAAACATCATCGGATTACGCAATGATAAACATTCATAATTTAGAACGGACTATTAAACTGTGAGAAAGAAATGAAAAACATTTTTTTAAAATTATGTATTCAAACATATTTTACTTTCCATTCCATGACTGAAAAAAAAGTAATATTTTCCACATTAACTATGGTTATATGTCGTAATTCCAAGAAAAATATTGTTTTTTTTTATACATTTCTGTGGCTTATGGATTCCTAACGAGCATCAAACATTCTCAAAATTAAGTGTTCATTCACTGGAAAATTTAGTGTTTATTCACTGGTAAGAACTGTTCCTTCACTTGGTCATCTTACTACTTATTATTTAAACCACCAAAAGCTTAAAACAATATTATGTAAGTTATCTAACTTTTTTTTACATAATTTGCATTTAATAATAAATATGTCGACACCATCATTTAGCTAAAATTACAAATTTTGAAATTTTTATGAATTTTTTTTAAAGGCAAGCTAAGCTTAAGTGTTCCTTCATTGTTTAGTTTACCCTATAAGATGTTGAGAAATTTGCGATGTTGTGAGAGATGTTTAAAAATGTTGACTACGTATTTTTATTAATATTTATAAAATATATATTCAAGAAATTGATAAATATATTATTCCAAATCTATGCATACGTATGTATATTATTGAAATTGTATCAGTTATTGAAAAACAAAATAAGAAAAATAAAAAATAATCACATTAAATAAGCGCAATCTGGTGTATTCTATCAGAAGCACGCTTTTTAAAACTAGACATTTGTTGAATAAAGTGTTTTTTATTCAAAATTCATTGCTAAATTGGAAATAAATTATTAAATGACTAAAAAAGAAACATCGTATTTTATAGTGTGAAAGAAATAAAAATAAAAAGATTAGCAAACGATTATTAGCGAAAAAAATATGAATGAAATTTTACGCTACGCGCGCGAAGTCAAGTTCCTCCCAAGTTTATCACATTTTAATATTAATCGCCCCAATCAGTTATTTCTTTATTGTCGCCAAATTATTTTTTTAAAAATAATTAATTTTAATTTTTCTCAGCTTCTAATAAATAAAAACAGTTGAAACTTTAGATTTTTCAATTGAAAAATATGTAGATTAATATGGTATAAAAAAATTCATACCTTATAATTCAATATTTTTTCATCCTCACTTTAATTAAATAATAAAAAATAATAAATAATTATTAAAAATTATTTTTTGCATGAAATTAGCTTTGGGTAAATGAGTTTTATGAGTGGGTGCAATTTTTTTTGAATTGCTTCATTAGTTTTGAAAATATGACTGAAAACGCAAAAAGCGAAATTAACATTAAGGGGTACGAACTTTGAATTGCTCTCCTGACCAAACTATGGGGACCACATTTCCCAGATTGCGGCTACCCCCTATATTTTGAAGATAAGAAATCCAAATATGCAAAAAAAAGTGCATGTTTATTCAGAGAAAGTACGTTTTTGTGTCTGATTTCGTAACTTAATTAATAGTTAGCACTAATTAATTAGCATATTTGAGGTCACCCTTAGGAACCATTAAGATTGACACTTAGTATGTGAAAATCCGATCATTAGAACGAAAGTTATTCAGGGTGATTCGTTTTTTTTTTTGCGGACTGTACATTGCTCTGCTCATAGCCTCAATTTGGCTGTATCAAATGCATGCGAAATAACTGGCATTAGAAATTGCTTAGGGACAATTAAAACATTATACGACTTTTTAAATACGCCAAAAAGACAGTATGTCCTATCTTCAGCAATAGAGGAGATGGAAACCAGCTCTAAGAGGGAGAAAATTAAACAGCTATGTGCAACCCGTTGGATGGAAAGATACGACTCAGTAACCGCTGTGGTGGAACTTTTCGAGCCTATCGCCGAAACACTACAAAAAATATCAGAATGGAAGGATACGGAATCAGTTACCCAGGCTAATTCTTTACTGTGCACAGTATCTAATTGCCAGTTCGTAATATCTCTTTTGTGCATTTACAAAGTTTTCACCATAACAATCCATCTCTGTAGATACCTACAAAAAACAAGCATAGATTTGATAGAGGCAGTGAGTCTTGCAGAAGATGTCATTAAAGATCTAAAATTAATGCGTGAAAATGCCACTGAAACATTCTCTGAAATATTCAGCTCTTCTTCTCTTATGCTAACAAGCATTGGATCTTCCACTTCCATGCAAATCCCTAGAATAACAGGAAGACAGAAAAATCGCGATAATTTTCCCTCATCGACACCGGAAACATATTTCAGAGTTAGTGTTTTTATTCCATTTATAGAAAATTTTATAACACAATTAAACTTAAGATTTGTATCGCATCGTGATATTTTGAAAGGATTTCAGTGTCTTCTACCTGCCGATCCTTTCATTTGCCAACCTTCAAACATTTTGGATACCTGTAAGCCTTAAGTCTGAACTAAAACTCTGGTATAAAAGATTAAAAAGGATTAGTGAAGACGGAGGTAGTGTTCCAAAAACTGCGGCGGATGCTCTTGGAATGTGCAATAAAGATATAACACCAAACATTTTCAAACTCCTAGAAATATTGGTCGTTCTACCTGTTTCAACGAGTGCAAACGAAAGATCCTTTTCGACTTTGAGCCGTTTGAAGACGTATTTACGCAACTCAACGGGAAATAATAGAATGAATGGATTGGCGCTCTTAAGCATTCATAGAAAATTTACCCCAGCTGTCGAAGACATTTTAAACGAACTTGCAAAAAAACCCCGTCGTTTGGATATTACAGTATAAATCAATAAATTTTTAGCGTGTTTGTATACTGGTTTAATTCCCTATTTGTTGGTAAGTCATTTTTTAGTTAAATTCATTGGTTTTCTATGGAATATTCACATTTATATGGTTATTATTTAAGTAGCTGTTACAGTATGAGTAGTTTTTTCTGGCTTGATTTATTCCTACTTTTTAATAAAAATAAAATATTTTACCTCTTATAATAAAAAAAATTATATTCTTAAACTTAAAAAATAAAAACAAAATTTAACTAAACAATGTTGTCGAAATAAAAAGTCAAAATTGTCTAGCTGTCTAAATTAGGGAAGTAATAGTGCTTTATTACATACTCGAATTTCTTTTAGTAATTTCTGAAAATTATGAACCCCCCCCCCTTGAAAAAATTCTGCGTACGCCACTGTTGTTACGGCTACATACCTGCCAACGTTTAATCCCTTCCATTATGATTTTTCCCAGTGGTAGTAAAATAGAATTAAAATTTCAATTTGAATAAACATCAGCTGACAACCATAATAGTAAACGTATATTAATGTATATGCTTAATTTTTTTAAGAATAGTGGTGATCAAAATCATTTAAAAATTAAGTTTATAAAAGAAAATATAGTATATATTTACTACCACATTAAATATAAAAATAAAAGTTTACTCCAAATGCGTAAAAGTTGGCAGGAATGCGGTTATCCCGTGTTAAGCCTTTCGAAAAGTGGCCAAATTAATCAAAAATCTGCAAATTTTTGCTTGTAGTTTTCTAAAGCTTTAAAATATTTTGTTGAATCCGAAGAGTTATTGGTGGATGTGAGAAATAACTTTAAGACACTAAATAAAGGATTATGCATTAAATCATAAAATTTGCTATTTCAAGAAAAGTGTTCCCACAAAGCGTAGAAAGTTGGTCAGTAATTGCATCTTCTACGGATTCTTTGTAGTTTCAGAAGATATTTTTTAGTGGTTGAAAGGGTAATGTATTTATATTTTAATAAATTAGAATTTTATCTACCTCTAAACACAAGTAATTTAAACAGATCTATGTAGAAGTTCGGTTGTATAGACGAATGCTTAAATTTTTAAGCTCTTATAAAAATAAATTTTAAGGAAAATGTCCGTTTGTTCAACAACAAAAAAAATTCTGCTTTAGTTTACTACCACTGAAAAAAAAAGAAAAAAGAATTCACAACAACCTCAAATTATTCACTTCAAATACTCAAATTATTCAAAGAAAGTCACTTGTGATAAAGAGTTGGGTACCTGGGCCAAACTATACATTAGCCCAACGCACACCAGACAACTTTTCGCTCTTCTAAGAAGCTTTTACTTAGTGGTTATAAATTGAGATTTAAATTGACATTGAATGCAGACTTTTCATTACTATTTAGATCACTTATCGAAACAAGTATTGATGAGTGACAGATCTTTATGCGTAGCTGCTAACCTTTACGGGTATTGTTAAAGAGTTTCTATTTAAAGTGGTAGGCAAATTTTTGTTCTCCCATTGAAATCTTTACTTCCTAATTTCATTTAAATTAATTTTGACCATCTCATTTTAAATTATAATTAAATGTATATTTACAGAGATGGCAACTGCTCCGGACACGCCAAAATAATTTTAAAAAAAAAACGGTAAATACCTGCAAAGTAAATTTTTCAAATGTTTGATTATATTTGCTTGCTTTTTAAAACGTATAGCATTACACAAATATTCGTTCGTTCGTTGTAGTGGAACTGGGCGTCTGAGGCCTTACGGCCCTTTTCCCATTCATCCTGAAATTGAACTAAGAAACATACATGACAAAATTTTTACACAAATATTATGAAGTGGTGAATGATATAAACTCACGAAATATTTTGAAATAGTGGTAGATAAAAATCTACTAAATAGAATTTATTAAACCAAAAATCACATTTGATAAACTACCACTTTAAGGCATATATTTGTTGCCCGGAACAAGTTGGCATCTCTGTATATATATATAATCACATAGTATATTATTAAATCCATTGTTACAGCATTATTGTAACGTATTTTTTATTTGTAAACAAAGCTGCCCGATGTGTGGATGCTGGATGCTGGATATTGGGGTTATCTCGGCGTTTGGCGCGAAGCGCCACTAACCGATTCATCGATTCTGTTTTGTTGTATTCTGGGAGGTCCTATATATCTTTGAAGTTGTAGTATGTTGTAACAACAAGTCAAGTCCTTAAGGAGTAAATCTTTAGTTTTGAAGGGAAAATCATCTTTGGATTGGGGAGATCCCCTTGAGTAGAGTTGTATGATAAAGTTAATAGTATTTTGATAGTATGCAGTCTGAGCATAAAAAGGCGGTAATTGGGCTGAAATTCGAATTATCACTGATTATATCAATATCGAACAATTTATTGAAATCCGATGTGGTGCATGTCTTTGCGTCGCTGTAAAATTTTGTGGTCAATTTAGCTATAAAGCAATTGATATCATCAATGTTTAAGTCTTTTCTGAGCAATCTATTGCTAATCGCCCTTGGGGCGCCAGTCATTGTGCGTAAAAATTTACCTTCAGTTGTAGATAGCTTCTTTTTTAGGTTGTTGCTTATGGTAGTGAGGGCTGGGCAAGCATACGTAAGAATTGGTCGAATCGCTTGTATATAGATAGTTCTTTTATTTGCTAGATCAAGCTTTGAATTCTTATGCAGGAGGACTTTTAGCGCAAAAAACGCTCCTCTGGCTCTTTTGATTATGGCCCGATGTGTGGAATACCACATATAATATATATAACATAAAATTATTTATTTGTAGTGGTAAAAAAAATTAGTTCAATTTTTTTTAGCAAAGTATTATTATATTATCTTTGCTACTACCCAGGCCTGAAAGAGAGACGGAAAAGAGAAAACACTGGTAGAAAAACTATTTCAGTAATAGTTAATTTTCGGGGGGAGTATAACTCTATTCTTAACAATAAACAATTCACTGCTATGAATTTATTCTCGGGGAAGATGCTATTCATTATCTAAATTGCGTCCGTTAAAAGAATTTGGTAGTTATGGATACTTTACTATTCCCGAAAAAAAGCGAAAAATGAAATTTATTTGGTACCAGTTTTTACTCTTTTCCATCTTGATTAATAATGAACTTTCAGTCCAGCTACTACCTAAAAAAAATGTTGCCTAAAATAACGAAAATTAGTAGCAATATTCATATAAATGACGGTAAAAAAATGAACTTTTGCCGTACTGACAATATTGTCTAGTTGCAATTGCATGTTAAAACTGCTTCGTGAATTCTGTCAAGTAGACGTAATTTTTTGTAAGGAAAATAAATAATTTCTTATCTAAAAACATGCAGTAATTTTTTTAAACTTCAGTTCTGCTTTCCTCTATTAAACACAGCATGTCACGACCAAAAAAATAATTCTTTTTAATACTGTAAAAAATGTGATAGCGTATTGTTGTCCTATTCCCTAACTTCATCTTATTTTTTCACGTAAGAGGAAGTTAATAAATTAAAAATTTTAAGAACGAAAATTATAATTGTATTTATATCTACTGCTTATTTTATCTATAGCATGTACAGCACGTCATTTGGGCTTTTTTTTAGCGTGAATAAACTTCGAAAATAGAAAAAGTTAAAAAGAGCCTCTTTATATATAAGAGGTTAACGCTATTTTAAAACTATTATTTTTACTTTTAGGACATAAAAAAGGGATTTCTGTTGTTTAAGTAATAATAAGGCAATATTTTTTTTCAGAGACAAGAAGATGACAGAGATTTTTTTGCTGTGAACGACGATGGGAACTATGATGCTGATACTACTGTTGATCTCACTCAAACTTGGAAGGTAAGATTATGTTTTTTTTAATGCTTGAATTAAACTATAAAACTCGGTGAAGCATGAGAACGGAGCTAATTTTAAATTTTTTCTTTGAATTACTTTATTTTTAAATCCATAACTTCCAAAAAAAAAATTACTTATGAAAGACCCAAAAATTTGTTTTAAAAATAAATGCATCTTATAAATATTCTAGAAATAATTGTATTTTTTCCTTGTTATAGAATAATAATATATTTTAAAGCAAATTGCTCATAATTTTCATTGAATTTCAAAACTAATTTTAAAATTATATTTGTAATATTAATCAATCTGCAACATTAATTAATATATAAATCAATTTTTTTTAAATTTCGGCACTTAAAATTCCATTAAAAAAATTCATGAAATTAAATAGATGATGGTTGTTAATTGAAGCATGCATTATTTCTAAATTTTTTAAAAAAATTATAAGAAATATTCTTTAATATCCTTTTTCTTTGATTTAATATTCTTTAATTTAATTTTGTTTAATTTAATATTCTTCAATTTTAAATTAGTATTCCAAAGAGATAGTTCTGGCTTATAAACATTCTTATAGATTATTAATTTTAAGACTATTTAGAAGAAACATTCTTTAATCTTTAAGAAATATTCCAAAGATATAATTTGGCTTTTAAATATTCTTATAAATTATTAATTTTAAGACTATTTATAAAAATATTCTTTCATTTATAAGAAATAAACGAACGAGTAAATAGAAGTGAACAAACCTTTAGGCTAGTTTTGAAGCTTAGCTCTTTTAGAAAATCTTATCAGTTTATATAAGAGTTAAGAAATGAAGTGATCAGAATTGACATGTTAAATACACTAATTCCTATGACTTCCAACTTGTATATTCATTGAGAAATATTTTACAAAATGATAATTAATGTTTAAAGTAGGAAGAATCAATGGTAATGATACAGGTTTCCAGTAGGTCTTTAAAAAATATGATGGTGGAATCGAACTCCAATAAGTTCGATCATTTAACTTATTTGCATAGTTACCATTTTTTGCAATTTCTGTTTAAAATTATTTGCAGTGGTAGTGATAGAACAAATGTTTTAACAATTGTAATAGGTATACTATTTTAATAGGACATCAAAACTAGGACATTAATATATTTATATAAATTATTATATGCTACGCTTTTTGCAACAAATCTTATAGAAAGATGGACCAAAAACTATAGCTTTCAGAAATTTTGGTAACATTGCCAGAGCCTTAATAGCTTTCACTATTGGAGAACTGGGACAATGTAGTGTTTGATATGAATTTTTAAATCTTTAACGTTCAGTGATGTCAAAACTCCCGGATCAAGCATTGGTACAAATTAACCTTCCTGGAGGACCCTTCGATGGAACTAGCCCGCATTTGCGTTATATGAAGAGGAAAACCATAAAAATTTCCCACGGTAAGCCCGTCGAATACCGCCTACCATTGATGATGTTTTACGTCAGCTGTGAGGTCGGTGCGATCCGGGAGCAGAATATGTATCAACCAGCCTCCGTTTGGATTCGAACGTTAGTTTCCTCTTTTAGAAGCAAGCGCTCTCTCTTCTGAGCCACCGTGACTCTCAGCTAGCATTTCTCCGTTTGGATTCGAACGTTAGTTTCCTCTTTTAGAAGCAAGCGCTCTCTCTTCTGAGCCACCGTGACTCTCAGCTGAGCATTTCTCCGTTTGGATTCGAATGTTAGTTTCCTCTTTTAGAAGCAAGCGCTCTCTCTTCTGAGCCACCGTGACTCTCAGCTGAGCATTTCTCCGTTTGGATTCGAACGTTAGTTTCCTCTTTTAGAAGCAAGCGCTCTCTCTTCTGAGCCACCGTGACTCTCAGCTGAGCATTTCTCCGTTTGGATTCGAATGTTAGTTTCCTCTTTTAGAAGCAAGCGCTCTCTCTTCTGAGCCACCGTGACTCTCAGCTGAGCATTTCTTTTACTTTTTTTATATTATAACCGATGTTCAACAACCGACCTAACTTTGTGTTTACGGCTGCCAATGTTCAACTCCGTAGCCTTTTAATTTATTTTGAACCCATTCCAGAAGACGAGAGAACTTCCGGATCAAGTATTAGGAGAAATTTCCCTGCGTGGAGGACTTTTTGATGGAACTAACCCGCATTTGCGTTACATAGAGTGAAAAACCACGAAAAAATTCCACTGTTAATCTGACGGCAAAGGGACTCTAACCCATGATCCGTCTACCACTGAGGATATTTCACGTCAGCACTGCGATCGGTGCGAGCCAGGTGCGGAATTCGTACCAACCAGTCATCTTTGGGGTTCAAACCCAGTTCACCTTATTGATAGGCGAGAGCACTGAGACAGCTATGCATTTGAACACATTAACCCTTTCGAGGCCGGTGAATCATACAGACATTCTAAGGGTGGAGACAATCTGGGTAAGAAAGATAGGGTTCCCACGACCTGGACAAAATAAATTAGTAATAGTTAAGATTTTTCAAAACTACTGAAGAATACTTAAATTTAGCTTTCATTTGAGAATTACGAAATTATTCCTAAGGTATTTTTTTTGCCCCTATGTAGATTTCCGTTAAATTAAAATCTTATTGGTAACTTAAAATATCTAGATTTATCTCATTTCTGCTACCACTTTTAAAAATTTTAGACAGATAAAACTCATAGCAAACTCTTTCTTTTGCAGTTTATTTGTGGGTGGGGTGATAATAGTTTTGAGTAGGACTGGGCTATAAATCGATATATCGCGACATATCGATTTAACGCCTACATCGGCAAACCGATACAGCAACTTTCATTCCAAGCGATACATCAGAAATCTGATTTAAGCCGTCGAGTGAAGAAGACGATATAACGATATAGCGATACACGCAAGGACTTTCTCTTACGTTCCGATGCCAACTCGCGCTGTGGAAGATGATATTGTTTCGTTATGTTGAGACGGCCTTGACTGATGAGCGGTAGAATCAGAATCACTTTTGAGACCTTATATCGTTATATCACATGTTCGTTTTCGCACCTTCGCGATTTGAAATCGTTTCTTGTAGATTATTTTCAATGGGATTAACTTCGTGATCGCCGTCGTAACCTTGTTCTGAACGCAATCTATTATTGAAAAGAATTTATAAAGAAAAGTTACTTCATTAATTAGGTAAGTTTTTTATTTATTTTCTGACAAAACTTTTTTTATATTTTTAAATGTGAAAATTATCGGAAATCTAATTTAAGGCACCCATAAGGAATTAAATTACAAAGTAAATAAATTTGTTAGGTTATTTTTTTACTTTCTTTTAATTTATTAAAAACCTTTCGGATAAAACTTCTAATAATTTAATGGGCTTCTATTACTTATTTTAAATTTATAAATCTTGAGTTGTTTTTATTTTTAGAAATAAAGTTAAAACAAAACTTTTTTTTTGGACATAAACTTTATTTGTTCAAAAGAATTTGAAAAGTTTGCGAATTTCATTCATTTCTTTTTTTTTTAATCAATTACTACTTCGTTTTATTAGAGAGTAAAATCATTATTTTTTTTTAATTTTCGTTTTATATTATTAGTTAATTAGCTAAATATATTACCGAATATCACAATTCTTTTGTTTTTATTTTTAAGAATTTAATTAAGAAACTTTGCCTTACTTTGTTTTTCGTTCATAATTCGGTCATTATTTAATTTAATTTAATTATTTATATGAAATAATAATAAAAATAGTGTTTAAGAAGCATTTTTTTTCTAAAATTTATTTAGCTCTTTGTTTTAAGCATACAAATAATTTTTTAACGAACTTATTTTTTAAATTTTGTTCCTATGCTGTTAGGTAAATATATTGATAAATTTCACTTTTATTTATTTTTTTATTTTTAAACTAAGAAATCTTTTGTTATTTGCGTGATCATTTTTAGAAAATATAACAAAACTTGTGTTTACTTCTTCATTAAGAATTTGAACATTACGATCGAACTTAATAATTCTGTAATTATTTACGCATAATAGTACAAGCAAATATTGATTTGTTAAAAAAAGTTTCTTTTTTTTAAAAAAAGAAAATATTTTTAACACTTTGTTTTAAGTGTATAATGAATTTCTTAACAAACTTTTTTTTTAATTTTTTAAATTTTCTATCAATAATTTCAGCTAGATATCTTTATAAAATTCCCTTTTTATTTTTAAACTGAGAAATCTTTCAGAGAACGAAAATTTTAAGAAATTATTACAAATCTTATGTTTACTTTTTAGTTTAAAATTCGAACATTTTTAATTTTAAACTTCGGCTTTTAGTCAATCTAACTTTTATTTTAATTAAAATATATTTTGAAATTTTAAAATCAGCTTTTGTTTAATAACAATTTTTTTTTCATTAAGGGTGTTTTAGGGGTTAACTTAAATTAAGACTGCTTATACCTTATAAACGATAAAGAAGTGCAAATATTTCATTCTGTATCTACACACATTTTTTCAATAAATATTTTAAGTAAGATTTGTACATCTTAGTCAATTTATTTAATATCTTTCTTTAGCAAAACATATATATTTTCAAATTTATAAATTGATTTAAATCAATATGCGTATGAAGTCTTGATAGAAATCTGACTTTCTGTGCCTTAAAGTAAATGAAATTCAAAAATACTATATCGCGATACATCGCTATATCGCGATGCAAAACTGACGATATATCACGATATATAATTTCTAATATCGCCCAGTCCTAGTTTTGAGTTAGATTTTTAGTTTCTGATTTATTTAATTCACCAAAATTTAGTTCGAAATAAAAATATATAGTAATGTTTTGAATTACTATATTGATTGGAAAGGTTAAAACTAAAATAAAAGCAACATAAAAGCAACTCAGAGGAATTAACTATACCCACATTTAAACTACTTCTTCATATCTGATTGTTTTTTTTTTTTTATCCTTATTCTGATATTTCACAAATACATTTATGACTTGTCCATTCCGAAGAGATAAATTTCTGACGAAGCTGTTTCAAAATATTGATTGCTTGATGATCCTTGGAGGTGCATTTAATTTAATTTTTCAAACTGCTCACTCTTTCTAACAGCAATGTTTTCAGTTTCACTTTCCTCAGTAATGATTCTTTAGATTTCGATGACGTTTTTTCCCCTCATTTAAATATTAATTCTTCAGATACCTTCAATTTTCGGGATATTTTGCGGTTGGAAAATATTTTAGCATTCAAGAGGTCCTTCATTTCAGCTTTTTTACATGGTGAAATGTCGGCCTTTTTTTTTTTACCTATGCAGTGAAAGTGTTCCAATTGATTATTTATACACTGCTTGCAAAATAAACAAATAACTGCGTAGTATGAAACTGCAAAAAAAAATAAATACAGCGCATGAAGTCACAGAAACGCGTCCGCTACTGACGCCTCCTATAACTGAAAGCCTCCACACGGTTTTTTATAGGTAGTCCGATCAGACCACTGTAATGGATATCCACTTTCCGAACGAGTCATTTAATACAAAATCTAGTAAAAATAAGAAAGTGGTAGTAAATATATGACTAAAAATTTGTTTTATTTATGAATATTATTGGTTTGCTTTATTCACTTGTCAACCACTACAGATTCAATTCTCAAATATATATGAGGAATTTCTCTCAATTACTTTTATAAAAGGTTTTGGGTTCATGCGCACAACTGGTTCACTTTTCAAATAGTCTGCTCGGACTACTTAGAAAAGACCGTGTGGAGGCTTTTTGATGTAGGAAGTGATGACTCAAACCGGTTTGAACTTGTTAACGTTCGTGTATCAATGGTTATGCATTGTAATGCAATACGTTAAAAATAAATACAAATAGGAAATTTACTAAAAAATCTCCACGCTAAAAACATATTACATGTATGTCTAAATATAAAAGTATTGCATATAAACTCGTGCAAAGCATGTAATTATTAAAAAAACTACAGTGTTTCTAATAGTTTGTCCAGTGAATGTATATACACTTGTCTGCTCCTCTGAAAATAGCATTAAAAAGTTATTACCTTAGCTTAGCATAATGCATCATAAACTGTGATATATTATGGCTTTCTTTCTATTACTTTATATCTTTAAATTGCATAAAAACTGCAACTTGTAGAGAAACACAGGTTGCAGATTTGAAATCAGCTTCGCGAAAATATAGATTATCCGTAAAAAACTCGATTGTAACAAAAAACAGAGAGAAATTTATTTCCCAGCGTTTATTGTGCTTTCGTAAAGTTATTTTAAATTTTGAAATAATATTTCTTGTATCAGTTAAACTACCAATTTATATTTTAGAAAACTTTATTTATAAAAAAATGATATGTTTAAATTTTAATGAAATATAACACAATTTTATTAAATTTATATAAATAGCCACTGATAAGAATGGTGGTTATGATAAATAAAAAGTAACTGATATTTTATCAGACTTAACGTAGTGGACGGATAGAGTCTGATTATCTGAACTAGATTAGAGCCGTGACCCGAAATTTAGCTACCAAACTAAAATGAAAACGTTATGCAGAGACTTTAAATGAAAGATTAGTACGGATTCGCCGTGGTTTATAATTTTTTTAGTAGTAATTGAACAAAAGTAGAAATTTTTTGAAACGAATAAATATTTTTTTTAAAAATACTAGAACTTAAGCATTTGTCTATATAACTTTATAGTATCTATTTAAATTGCTTGTGTCAATTGGTGGACAAATAATTTCTTTAATTCTAATTTAAATTCTGATTTATTAAAATATTAGGTCAACCGGAAATTTCGCTCTGCGAAAGTGCACGCCTCCTTACGCAAAGGATTCTTTTGTAAAAGAAGGTGACAAAGTATTTATCCTTTAACTCTAGTATATGATGTATCTTTTTTAGCTGATGGTAATATTCTAGCTAAAAAAGTTTCAAGCTCAAAAGAGCATGTGCATACATATTCAAAACAAGGCAGTACATCTGGCAGATGCATTTGAGGATAAATGTCCGACCACTTTTTTTTAATAAAGAAATCTTAGCATTCTTGTATAATAAATTTATGTATTTGCGCGTACAGAATTTTCCGGTAGATCTAATATAAATGCATTACCCTTGCAACCTCTTGAAAAAATATCTTTATGAAACTAAGGAGAAACCGTAGTCTTGGAGATTCTGGCTGTAAATGAACGTCATCAAGTCATTGCCTATGTGGAAAAATAAGCTGTTGAACATTAAAAAACTAACTTTTTTTGGTGTTCAAAAACATTAGTTCCTCATACGGAAGCATACCCTCCAACTGCTATGGAATTTCCGTAGTTTCAGAAATCTTCTTTTCTGACTGTAGCAAAATTAATGTCTTAATATTAAAAAAAATATTAATTTTAGCGTAACTTGTCCACTATTACTTATAAAAGTTCTGATAAAAGTTTCATGAGAGATCCATTTGCTTTAAAAATTTCTACTTTGGTTCGCTACCACTAGAAAGAATTATTTTCAAAATCCTCATAAGTTGTAGGGTATGCGGAAGTATGCCCTTATTAATTTATTTTCTTAACACTAGGTTTACGGAACGCGTCATTTTGACGCATTTCGAGTTTTGTAAGGAAAATTGCAAAATCCGTTAAAATTTTTATTTTATCTCTTGTAATGACTTTTACCCATTGATCGAGGTAAGTATATATTGATGTCTATTTTCTTCAAAAGCGTTGAAACATTGAAAGTCTTTTTGTGGTATACCTATCTCTACGAATATGCGTCAATTTGACGCGATCGTAATTTAGATAAAATTTTGAGTAAACATGCAAGCATCACATCAATTAAAAATAGGAATGTACCGACAATACTTCGATGCGTTGTCCGATATCGTTATCTCAAATGAAAAAAGCGATAAACAACTGTTGCCGATAAGCAATAATTGAAAGAACAAATGCAGAATATCAGTAAATAACCACTAAGTTAATTTAGTAGCGAAATAAAGTAGCGAATTATATAATCCTACGAATTGTTTAGAATTAGTGGTGGTTAAAAATCTACTAAATTGAGTTTATTAAATATGTATTCGTATCTATGTATTCGTTCATGCGTCAAATTGACGTGAAGAAACGGCCGTAAACCTAGTGATGTATTCGTTCATGCGTCAAATTGACGCGTGTTCGTAGAGATAGGTATATAAGAAACGTCCGTAAACCTAGTGATGTATTCGTTCATGCGTCAAATTGACGCGTGTTCGTAGATATAGGTATATAAGAAACGTCCGTAAACCTAGTGATGTATTCGTTCGTGTGTCAAATTGACACGCGTTCGTAGAGATAGGTATATAAGAAACGTCCGTAAACCTAGTGTTAAAGAGAGTAAAACACTAAATTTGACCAGACACCTACGGGACTGTACAAATTTAAGCTGCTTAAGTCGTCCTAAAGTGTAACGTGTATTTAAAGAATTTTGAACATGCCAGTTACTTATTGCTTTTTATTTTTACTTTAAATATCACGTATTTTATTATTTCATTTTAAACACACAACGCATACTTATGACAAATGTTGAAACAGCTATAATTTAAATTATGTAATTATACTATTTCTTAAGCCAAATTTCCTGCCACAACCACTTTTAACTTTTTATCCTGTTAATTTATGGTAGGAAATGGAAAAACTCGTGAAGAAAGGGCTTGTTAAATCTATCGGTCTCTCCAACTGTAACAGTCAACAAATCAGGAGAATTTATGATTCTGCAACAATAAAACCTGCTGTACTTCAAGTAAGTTTTTGTTATTAAAGTTTTAGTGGCTTTGCCTTTTTAGATTGTTTTTATGCTTTCTTTTCAGTGTGTTTCGGATACAAAAGAACAGCGATTTGCGAGATTAATTATTTGGCGGGGAAACTTTAAAAAAAAAAATATATATATATAAACCTTTTCGAGGCCATTTCAAGCTAGACAGTTTGTGGTAATATTTTTCACTTTGTAAGGGAAGAACGACTAAGACAATAGAATTGTTCGAAAATGATAAAACTTTAATTTAATAGCATTTTTATGCACGCAAAATAATAATTCTGTTAGATATTTTTTAATCGCAATTTTCTTTCACCCTTGATAGAGAAATTATGCTACACGTAAAATTAATTAAATATTGGGTGTATTCTTTATTATTGCAAGCACAGCACACAAAAAGTATTTTTAAGGAATAATAAAATAAGATTATGACAATAATGTAAAATTAGCAAAAACAAACTTTCAATTTTGCTCAAAAATCGGATATTTTACGTACTGAGGTGTAATGTAATGATTAAAGGGTTTAACCATAAATATATTGATAATATTTAATTAATCGTGATTAGCTTAATCCAATTAATCGTAACTTAACTCAATAGAGCTAACACTTTATTATAAATTAGGAAATCCAACACGAAAGATATGTTTTTCTCGCAAAAAACATACCTTTTTGTCGACGGATTTGAATTTTTGACCCTTAAATTAACCCTTTCGCGCCGACTGTCACAAATACGTGACAGCATAAAACTGCATCAATCAGGGTAAGAAGATAAAACTGGTAATCAAAGTATTTCTTTAGCAGTTTATTTGTGGGCGGAGTTATAATTTTTTGATTTATTTAATTCACCATTACTTTGTTCAAAATAAAACTATTTAGTTATACTTTGAATTAACATTGATTATATATGTGATTAAACTAACAATAATTAAAGTAAAAGCAAAGTAAGTCTGTCAAATTATCAACGACTACATTTAAGTTACCGTTTTTTATTTAATTACAACTTGATTCTGATTTTGTACGAATGCTTTTCTGAATCACCCGTCCCCAAGGGGTTAAGGGCGGGTCGAAATAATTAGATCAGAAAGTGGTTGAAAGTTTAGATCCTTTAACCCCTTGGGGACGGGTGATTCGGAAAAGTATTCATACAAAATCAGGATCAGGACGTAATTAAACAAAAACCGGTAGCTTAAATGTAGTCGTTTCTAATTTGACAGACTTACTTTGTTTTTACTTTAATTATTGTAAGTTTTATCATATATATAATCAATGTTAATTCAAAGTATAACTAAATAGTTTTATTTTGAACAAAGTAATGGTGAATTAAATAAATCAAACAATTATAACTCCGCCCACAAATAAACTGCTAAAGAAATACTTTGATTACCAGTTTTATGTTTTTAGCCTAGTTGATACGGTTTTATGCTGGCACGTATTTGTGAGAGTCCGCGCGAAAGGGTTAATGCAGAGATGCAGCGGGTGACTAATTGTGTAATAAGTGATAAAACTCAATATTTATTTATTTTATCTATTAAGTTATTCAATCGTAACTACGTACTTCCTCTATAATGACCAAATGACGTATGACAAGCTGGTGAAATGATGAGTGGTCGCGATGATTAGTGAGTAAACGGAGTACATCACCTCATGTATACATATAGATTGTCTTTAGAAAGAGCTCCCCTCACTATGAAGTTTAACGCCGACTGCTGCTATGGAAACAAGAAATAGCGCATTTTAAAGAGGGGAGCTTCTTTTTCCCTTAATTCTCTTTCTCTCTCGCCGGCCCGATTCAAAACTTGTCTTAAATAATGACCCAGCACCCCTACTTGAAATAGTTAAACCTCGTATCCATAGTAACCGGCGCCACTTCAGACGAATGGCTGGGGAAGTTCTTTACATAGACGAACTATACCTGCCAACTAATACGGTTATTGACGATGTGGCAGTAAAACACAATTAAGTTTAGAAGAATTTTCTAAAAACAACTATTAAGACGTCTATAAGCATAATAAGCAAACAAATAGATGTTATCGACATAGTTTTTTTTAATTATTGATTCGTCGTGATAGTTTAAAAGTATATATATATTTTTTTTTTTTTTTTTTTTTTTTTTTTTTTTAAGTTTAAAACTTCCAATACGGCAAATGGAAAAAAAATCAGAATTTATGAAATTGATTTGTTTTTAGTAAGCTCTGTTTTGATTGAATCTTCATTCGTAATTATCTTAAACTATGCATTTTTTTTAATAAAACAATAACTAATATTTTAACTTTTAGTTTCGCTGATATTTAGAATTCAGAAGTATAACCATTTGTTTATCTGAAACTTTAGACATCCTTTCAAATCCCTATCATATTCTGGAGGATAAAATGCTGCCAATTATAAATTATTATAATATTAAATTATTATTTTGCTACCAGTATAAAAAATATATTCTAAAAATAAGGAAATTCCCATCAATGGCAGATGAAATGTGTTCTCAATATGAAAATTTTTTTTCTTCTTAAAAATGGTAAAGAGAAATAATATTACGCTTTACCATTTTATTTTAATTAACGTAAATGATTTACAATGACTTTTTAATCGGAATATATAAAGTATTTAAACAAATGTGAAACCTGATTATTCTACTGCGAAGTTTTTAAGGGCTAGAAAAAGACAATTTAATCTTAATTGTTGTTTCACAATCACTTAAAAATATTGTAGGGAGATAGGTTTCCGAGTTGGCTTCCATATTATTATATGGAATGTAATGATATCATGTCAAAGAAACTTAAAGTAGAAAGAAAGAAAAAATTACATCTTCAGAATTTCGGAAATCATTAAAAAAATTTTTTTTAAATATAACTAGGGGAAGGTAAATTCATTTCTATTGTTCTTATTCCTCTTTAAAGCCTGGAAATTAAAAGTTAACTTTTTAATTCCAAACTATCATACATTATTAATAGTTTTTATACCTTAATCTCCTTTTCAAAAATAAAAATCTAATGACGGCTATAGCCGTCGAAAGTTTCTTTGGGTGATAATTTTCACTTCCAAACATGCGACTGACCCTCAATTTTATATTGCAGCCATGAACAATTGAAAAAAAATATATGTTTCTGAGAACGATCGTCGAAATAAAGGAAATGATTTTAATCTATACACATAATAAAATTTAGAATTTGTGTAGCTGCATACCGGACTATGGATAAACCATAAGCTTTAAAAATGCGACATTTAACATGAAGATAAATGCTTGTAAACAAATTAACAAATTACTAAAAACAAATTACTAATCCCGATTATCGATTTTCGAATTATATTTTTAATACAGGCATTTGAAAAATGGAATTCTCCCATTGGCTTATCTTAAGCCATTGTTTCAAAGTAAACAATAAACTATTCAATTTTGTCAAATATTTTAACGATAACATCAGTGATATTTGTTAGCTTATAGCTCTAACCAAAAAAAGTTGTTTATTGCATTTTCTTTATTATTTAAAAATTTTTTCTATTCGTTTTGCCTGGTTATCTGAATGATCATAGGTGGACTACATCACCAAATGAGTATTCCTAATATTATCTGAAACCACGAGTTTATTTTGTTTACAGTTATGGTTTTAAAACGCGTTATTATAAAACTAAATAACTTAATATCAATGGTCATTGAAATAAAAATAATGAGATTTGTACTGAAAAGCAAAATTGCTGGCGAAATGGAACTAATTCGTTGAGGATAAACAAAAAATAACACCAATATTATTATTGACTCCGATGATAATTCATTTTGGTAATAGTTACTAATTGAAGTAAAATAATGATCAATGTTATGGCAGAAGTTTTAGCTTTCTACAATAATTAACCCCTTGGGGACGGGTGATTCAGAAAAGCATTCGTACAAAATCAGAATCAAGTTGTAATTAAATAAAAAGCGGTAACTTAAATGTAGTCGTTGCTAATTTGACAGACTTACTTTGCTTTTTCTTTAATTATTGTTAGTTTAATCATATATATAATCAATGTTAGTTCAAAGTATAACTAAATAGTTTTATTTTGAACAAAGTAATGGTGAATTAAATAAATCAAACAATTATAACTCCGCCCACAAATAAACTGCTAAAGAATTACTTTGATTACCAGTTTTATCTTTTTATCCTGATTGATACAGTTTCATGCTGTCACGTATTTGTGACAGTCGGCGCGAAAGGGTTAAGGGAGATAACAACTTATAAAAATTGGTTCAACCTTTTTTATCTTTATTCTGGATTTTTGCGAAATATTTAAAAAAGTGGTAGATTGTTAAGAGCCTCACTACAAGAGAACTGGAACAAAGTGGCGTTGCATATGAACTTATAAATCACTTATAAGTAGTAGTTCAAATTTGTAAAAAAAAAAAGAACAATAGATAGGCTTAAGTAATATGTTGGTTAAAAGTATAAACATTTTTTCTCTCTATAAAAAAAAAATTTTTTTTTGTAATTTGAAACTTTAATAATTAATTTCGCAACACCGAAAATTACTTACCTTAAAGGTTTCATAAAAGTTTCTCTTGAGCGCTGACTAAATTTACATTATGATGAATTGTCCTCGATAAAGTATGTACGTATTAATGAAAGTGGTAGTTGTCACTTTTCCATTTAAGCCAGATGACACAAGTAATCTATTTTCAATTTTAAAAGTGATTAATGGTCTTTTTTTCTTAATGTATTATATATTCTTAATTACATTTCTTAAGTAATTCTCTTGAAATCTAAAGAGAAATTGAAAAAAGCTTTAAACGCGAAAGGCTGTGTAATTTATCGAAATGAATTGTGTCATTCCAATGGAAGTTTGATTTGAATTGTAGACTAGATTAAATCGGTACTTATGAGCTTAACGAATCGGTGAAACTAAACCCTGACGTAGCATCATTAACTATGATAATGCATTTATTTTTAAAAAAAAGTTTTCTTTAGATTCATTAGCATTTGAATGTTGTTTAGTGCAATTTCAACATATTTAATTATAGTTGTCTAATTTTTTTTAAAGTATCATTTTCAATAATTCATGAAATAAATTTATCCATCATAAAATAATAAAGTATAAGTTTTTTAATCCCTTTGTCTTAAAATAATTTGTCCCATTTTAGTTTTTATGTGCAACTCATTAATTATTCGATTTAGAAAAGATTAGTTATCTGCGATGAAAAAAAAAAGTTGAAAAATACGTATTATTTCTCTTTGGGATAAGTACAGTGCGCGTAAAATCCCCGTCCACCTTGAATGACTTTTGATTTAATGATCGGATCTTCACATTCTAGATGCTAACTGCTCCGGACACGCCAAAATAATTAAAAATAAATGGTAAATATCTACAAAGTAAATTTTGCAAATATTTGACTTTTTTGCTTGCTTTTTAACCTGTATAACGTAGTACTTTTTTACTTTACTTCATTTACAAAAATTGGGCACCTGGGCCACTTAGCGGCCCCTATCCCATACATCTAGAAATATACAGAAAATTTATAGTAATAACATTTTGAATTTAGCAGTCGATGTGGTAGCTAATAGAAAAACAAGCACTTTGCTTGAGTAAATATAACATTTGAATATCTGATTCATCGAATCTAAGTTGATATATATAAATATAAACATAATTTCACATATATATACATAAGTTGACATAAATAAATAATAACATAAATTGATACATATTTCACTAATTAAATTTCTATATTTTAACTAGCACATATTTAATTGTGACATACATTGAAGTTCATTCGAATACATTGTGGTAACCATAAAAAAAATTAAGCCGTTTGCTTCTGAAATAATAAAACAATGAAATTTAATATGACAAATTGACTTAACACTAGAAATATTGATTGTAGACTTAAATTAAAAATAAAGATAAAACATGATTTGATATGTACAGTAATTGATTTTATAACGTAGTACTATAAAGTGGTGAAATGTATAAGCCCACGAATTATTTAGAAATAGTGGTGGATAAAAATCTACGAAATTGAATTTATTAAACCAAGAATCACAATTGATGAACTACCACTTTAAAATATATATTTGCTGTCCGGAGCAAGTTGGCATCTCTGCTCAATATTAACGGTTCGAGAGGGTGATCTCAAATATGCTAATTAATCAGTGCAGATGATATTTTAACACGTTCACACGCTGGGTGTTGCGCCTGAAAGCGGGACGGAAAAGAGAAAATACTGGTAGAACAACTATTTCAATATTAGATAATATCCGGGAGGAGTTAATCTATTCTCAACAATAACAATTCACTGTAAGGAAATTTATCACGGCGAAGAAGCAATTCGATATAAAAATTGCATCCGTTAAAAACAATTGGTAGTTATGGATTTTTATTATTCCCGGAAAAAAACTAAAAAATGAAATTTATTTGTTACCAGTTTTTACTCCGGTGCTCCGCCCGATGAGACAATCTAGCGTGACCCACTGGTGGGTCACCCCGGCGTGAACGTGTTAAAGCATGAAATTGGCCACCACTAGAAATATTATTAAGTCGAAATAACTGGTAGGTTTGCTATTCCAAAGGTATTCCAATTCAAGTAACCGAATATCTACTTCACATTAGAAGTGAGATAATATTTATCCGTTTTTTTTCATTTTAATTCAACTTTGAATATAAATTAGGATATATTACAGTAAATTTATAAATTTTAGTTGTCGATTAAAAATCTTAATAAAAGTTAGTGAAATTATTTTAGTTTAAATTTAAAGTCAATTAAGTTAGAGATATGCAAATTTAGGTCGATTTTTTCAAATAGTAATTCCTAGTCAAAGGGGGGAAAAACTTTACTGTTCTTGAGCGAACCTAACATTATTTTTTTTTTTTAGAAACGTCTTAATTTTGTTCAGAAATAGCACCTTCCTCATGCACATACGCTTAACCCTTCCACATTCTAACAAATCCTCATTCCCATCTTCCAGTAAGAGCAGTGATGAAAAGCAATTCTTCATTGAAATATATTTAAAGAAAAGAAGAAGAAAAAACACCTGAGAGCGGACGATTTCTTAGAAAACTGATGTTAAACATAGTCTTGGACATTTTTTTACTCCATAGTTTTTGACTATCGAGTCAAAATTTCTATTTTTTAGTAAATAAGAATTACTAAATTAAATTTTCTATTTCCCTTTTAGTAAATTTTGTTGAGTGCCCAATTAGTATTCTGCCATGCAATCGTGAAAAAACAACGCAAATGCAAATCTTTCGTAAAGCACTTGCATTGTTTTTACAATTGCATAACAGTTATGGTATTGAATTTCGATATCCAGCAATTATAAGTCTGATAGCTGAAGAAATTTTAATGTCATCGTATGTAAATGTCAACACTCTTTTAAATTTGATGACAATAAACCAATAATTTCTCTAGATAGCGATTATACATGCCGACGGGCATTATACTAATTCTCATCGCTCGCACGCCAATTGTCAAAACAACGAAAACTTCTTCGCGAAATTCTTAACACCATTTTTTAATGGGACAATCTTTCAGTTAATCCACCGAATTTATATTCTGTGACAAGTGCCAGAAGGCACTTATCACAAAATGGTAGAATATTTGTGATTAGTTTTTGTGAATATTTAATTCATTTAGCTACAGAGTAGGTTTAAAAATCTTACAATAGCCCAATTCCAGATTCAATTGACTATTTTTAAAATTAGTCAGTTGATATGCATATTTTTCTTATTCAAGACAAATGCAAATCATAAAATAAATAATAGTCTTTTCTTTTTAATTAAAAGAAATATTCCGAAAATTGGGACATTTGGTGTATAAACATTCAATTTATACACATACAGGTCTGCCAACTACTGCGCTTTTTGAAACATATTTTATGCAATGGTAGAAATTTAAAACCCAAAGCTTTCAGAATTTTTGTAATTTTGCCAACATTTTAAAAGCTGTACCAAGAAACAGCTGCCTAGTCCTAGTGTTTTGATTTGATAGGGCACCTGGGTCGCGAAGCCTCCACTATCCCATTCATCAGGAATTTTAGCACTGTTTTGGTTGAGCATTGAGGTAAGCAGGCAGTGGAGTTGCTTAGCTTCAAGTAAGTGGAATTGCATATGGACTTTTAAGTCATTTATGTGTAGTGATGTGGAAACTAAGTTCTAATGAATAAGAAATAATACATTAGAACATAAACATAGCTACCACTAGAATAAAGTTTTACAAAAGGTGTATAAAGTTAGCAGCCCTGTATGCATATATGGCAACGTTACTTTTAAAAAGTAACGAGTAAAAGTACAAGTATTTTTAAAAAAAGTAACGAGTAAAAAGTAAAAAGTTCTTATTTTTAAAAGTAACGAGTAAAAAGTACAAGTAAAAGTACAAGTACTAAACAAAAAAAGTAACGATTCAAAAGTACATTTCTAAGAAATCGAAAATTCAAAGTAACCTAAAATTTTATCGAATAATATTCTTATGCTCTTTAATGTTTTTGGAAAATTGTTGTTATTTATTTAATTATTTTTAATTTTGAAAGCTGTGGACATTAATTTATTTTTAAATTCGGAAGAATATTATAATATAATTATATAATCAATTATAATATAATTCTTAATATTTAATATTATAATATAATCAATTGATTTTAATTTTTAGTTTATTATTTTTATTTATTCAAATTACCATTGATTTAAAATTGTTTTACTTTATAGAAGCGCGTTTTAAAAGCACAAACATAAGCAAAGCAAACACGGGGTTTCAGACAGCTTTCTGATCTTTGAGCTAGTAAAAAATAATTGAATGCGCAGTATAAGTTGCGACAGAACAGTCTACAGTTTTATTTGTAACAATGGCTAATGCTGAAGTCATGCGAGAAAATCATTTTCCGAACATTTCTGCCTAACGGAATAATTAAAATTTGTAAATGAATTTTAGTATCAGCGGCTAAATTAATACCTTCGAGTTTTCAAGAGTTAAAATAGTAATTATAATAGTTTTCATTAGCACAAATAGTTCTGAAGTTCTTAAAGATTTGACTGGGCGTTGTTTGACAAGGTCGGGCATTAACATAATTTTAGTAAAAAATTTACTAGGTAAAAATGTATTTAGTAAAAAATGTATTAAGACAAAAATTTATTATTAGTGAGTTCAAAACGAAAATTGAAAAACGTAACAAAAAAAAATCCAACATTTTTTATTTAAAATGTATTAAATAAATGCATCAAACTCGAAAATGAATGAAAAGAACTTGCTAATTAATATTTGTTGCTAACTCTAGGATTGGCATGATGTTTTCTGCTTTAGAAAATTTAAAATCCCTGGGTTTTTTTTCTGTTACGTTATTAGTGATTGCATGGTGTTCAGCTTGGACAATTCTTTCCAATTTTTTTGTAGTCTCCTCTCTAGCTTTTTCTTCCAACCAATTATATTTGATGCAAGGTATCAGACCTGCAGCAAACAATAAATCGTCCTGCGATTTCACATCTCGAAACCTTTCGCTGTTCGAAAGAGCCGTCTTTTCCCATTCAGGAATGACAATTTTAAAAGGTCAAGGTATTTTAACACGAAGTTAGCTGCGAATGCATATATATTGCACATTAATTTTATAAATTAAAAAAACATAAGCATTTTTTTAATTGATTTTTTTTTTTTTAGAAAGCTTACTGAGTTTTGGAAAAAAGTAACGATTTCATTCGACATTTCCGTTACAAATACTTGTACTTTTTCCCAAAAAAAGTAACGAAAGTACAAGTAAAAGTACTAAATTTAAAAAGTAACGAAGTACAAGTAAAAGTACATACTTTTTACTTGTACCGGCGGTACAAGTAACGAAAGTAAAAGTACTGCCATATATGCCTGTATGTACTTGTCTAGCGCATTTTTAGCGATTCCGGTTAACAAAGTGAATAGTGCATACCTGTCAACTTTTACGCATTTGGCGTAAAATTTAATTTCTATATTTAAAGTGGTAGTAAAATGTATGCCCTGTATATATTCCTTGCATTTATAAACTTAATTTATAATATTTTTGATCCCCCACTATTTTTAAAAAAATTAAGTATATATATAAATATGTAATATTACTACGGTGTTTGAATGAGCTTGTTCAAATCACAACATATTTTTCTGCCTATAATTGCAATTTTATTTGACTACCACTGGCGAAAATCATTCTTGAAAGAATTAAAAGTTGGCAGCTATGGAATAGTAGTAGCGCAAGTGTTTCTTCCCTAAACTATACTGCATTAACACGTTCACTCCGGGGTGACCCACCGGTGGGTCACGCGAAATTGTCTCCTCTTGGCAGCGCACCGGCGTAAAAACTGGTAACAATAAATTTCATTTTTTAGTTTTTTCCGGGAATAATAAAAATCCATAACTACCAATTGTTTTTAACGGATTCAATTTTTATATTGAATTGCTTCTTCGCCGTGATGACTTTTCTTACAGTGAATTGTTATTGTTGAGAATAGATTAACTCCTCCCGAATATTATCTAATATTGAAATAGTTCTTCTACCAGTATTTTCTCTTTTCCCGTACCAGTACTTTCACTTTTCCCGGCATGAACGTGTTAATAATAAAAATATTTATATCAGAATCTGAAGTTAGAGCACTAGGCCTTAAGTGGTAAGTATACGAGGAAATCCCACATGATTTAACCTTTTCTTGACGGGCGAGTCATAAATGTATTCGTACGGAATCATGATAGTAATCAGGTCAGAATCAGGATAGTAAAAAGCGGTAGCTTATGTTTAGTCATAGCTAATTTGACAGACTTAACACATCCAATCGTCATCATCATCATCATTATCATCATCGAAATATAACTGGGCGCCTGGGGCCGTTAGCGGCCTTTTTCCCATTCATCTTGTATTTAATCTTTAAGGTGGTTCTTTCTGGTAATTGGAATAAAAGGAAATCAAATATTTTGTATTTTAGTTAAAATTATGAACACATCCAATCGTTTTTACTTTACTTTATTTATAAAAAATTGGGCACCTGGGCCGCGCAGCGGCCCCTATCCCATACATCTAGAAATTTACATAAGTTTAAAGTGATAACATTTTGAATTTAGCAGTCGATGTGGTTGCTAATACAAAATTACAAGCACTTTGCTTGGGTAAATAAACATTTGAATATCGAAACTAAATTTACACATATAAATATAAGCATATAAATATAAACATAATTTGAAATATATATACATAGGTTGACATAGATAAACATAGTAGATATAACATTTGACTATAGAATCTAAATTGACGCATATTGACATATATAAATATAAACATAATTTGAAATATATATACATAGGTTGACATAAATTAATATAGTAAATGTAACATTTGAATATCGAATCTAAATTGACATCTGTTGGCATATATAAATATAAGCGAAATATTGTTCATTAAATACAATAGAATCTGCAAAAGAATTTAACGTGCATAAGTTGATAAATATATATGCATAAATTGGCTATATTATCAGAAAATAAAATTTGATGTAATTTAATGTGACATAAGTAAAAGTCTACTGTGAAAAGTTCAGTGAATTTACCTTGAGAGTCTTGAAAATAAGAATAGAACTCACTGGGTTTGAGATGATTCCCCGATGATCTCCCTTAGAAGACGGAGCACTTCTTCATTTTTGAGCAATTCCTGTAATTCTTTGATTAATGACACTAATCGGTGAGCAAGTTTAGGCGTCGAATTTGATGTTGCTCGAGGGCTCCTTCTGCTGGGGCGGGTCTCGCACCCAGTATAGTTGGCTGTGTGGTTTTTGTAGCAATTACAACATTTTGAAGGTGTTGTTCTGTCTTTGTTGCGTTCATGAGACCTGTGGTTTTCAGCGCATTTTACACACCTTGCAGGTGCATTGCAGTGGCTTTGCGTATGTCCATAATTTTGACAGTTGTAACATTGTGTAGGTATTCGACCTCCTCGAAATCGTTCGATTTTGATCGGGATCTACTGTATGTTGTTGACTTTGAATACTCTATGGTGATTCACCGTTGATGTTAGGATTATGAGAAAAAGTGGAAGGAGCCGATAGGCCTCTCCCATTCTCTTCTTAAACTGCACTATTTTAAAGGTTTCAATATTGTTTTTCTGTATTGATGGCATCTTTATCAAAGTCCACAGGCAGGCCCCGGACCAAAACCTTAATAAATCTGGCTTGCGGTGTTATTTCTGGTTTGCTGGGCGGATCCTGTATTTTGTCGGTAACCTCCTTAGGTTTTGTTGTCGGCAAGATAGTGACGCCATCTGTTGAGTTATGTTGGCTAGAAGAAGGACAGCTGTTTGTAGACATGAGTGTAGAATTATCTTCAATTGTTTTGACTGCATTTTGCTTCTTCTTTTTTCTTTTCTTTGCTGGTGGTTCTGTATTATTGTTAATATTGATGTCCGTGTCAGTTTCTGTATTCGGTGTTGTATTCAAGTTTTCATCTTTATTTTCCATGGTTTTGTCTGCAGTGCTTGGATTAGTTTCAGTCATTATTGATTCGACTTTAATGGAGTTTTCATTCATCTCCTTGCTTTCTTCTGCTTGAAAGTTTTTCCTCTTCCATCTGACGTGATAAGCTGCGTTTGTCAGTTTTAGGAAGTATGAGTATTCATAGTCTCCAGGGTAACTTGATCTTATCTGAATGAGCAGTTTGCTAAGTAATTTATCTAAGCGAATCAGCTCCTCTGTATCAAACTGAGAGTAAAACTCTACAAGATCATCAATATGTTCAAGTTTAACTGATGGAAAATATTTTTTTGAAATCCCACAGGTAGCAATGATTTTTTCTAATAACGTGGACTCTACGCAATGCGACGGTGAATTACGACCAGAGAATGAGACCTTTCCACCACGAGCTGTTTTATGATACGGCATGATTTGAAAAAACAAAATGGCGGGATCAAAATCCAGACATCAAAATGGTCAGTTATCAGTATTGTCTCTCTCGTCTCAGAAACCTGACGAGATCAAAATCAGCATCACTCACCTTGAAACTTTCAGGATAATCGGCATCAATTCTTCATGACCGACATCGCAAGGAAGAAGAAGACATCAGTAGAGCAAGACCAGCATCAGTTGTCGGCATCCTAGACCAGCATAGATCTTTAATCTGCATCGCCTCTCCACATCCAATCGTAGTGTGTTAGAAGTGTAACTATGCATTTAATTCGAACTAAGTAGTGGTAGATTAAATAAAGCAAACTACTATTACCCTGCCCTCAAATAAACTGCTGGAAAATAGTTTGGCTACCAGTTTTATCTTTTTTTACCCTGATTATCGACACCCTGAGAGTGCATATATGACTCGCCCGTCACGAAAAGGTTAAACATCTATGTATACAGTTATTTTCTTTCGTAAAAACACTTATAATATCATTTTAATATTTACGGTAATAGGGTTACTCTTAATTTTATAAAGCTTTCGTGAAATGCAATAAGAGCATACCTGCCAACTTTTACGCATTTGGCGTAAAATTTTATTTTTATATTTAAAGTGGTAGTAAATATATACTATTTTTTCTTTTATAAACTTAATTTTTAAATGATTTTGATCACCACTATTTTTAAAAATCTTACGCATATATATTATTATGCATTACTCTCAATCATTCCTACTCAAGATTTTTTCAAGTACAACGTATTTCGTTGCTTAAAATTGAAATTTTAATTCCGTTTTTAATACCACTGGGAAAAATCATAATTGAAGGAATTAAAAGTTGGCAGGTATGTAAGAGTACGTAACCTAAATATTGAAACTTTTTATTTTAAAGATAGTTATAAATTTTCGTTAAAGATGACAAAGTTAAGAAAGTATTTCAACAACATTTTAAAAAAAGAGCATTCATTAAAACAATCGAGAGTCGTAACTGTTCATAATATTAAAATATTACTTCTAAATAATTAATCGATAAACACTGCATACTGCTAGTTTTCCTCAAAATTCTTTTACAAAGTCTTTGTCTATCCAGTTATTTTGTAGCAGAATATTGAAGACTTCTCATCTCTATTAATGCAAGATTTAGCTTCAAGTATGTATTTCGAGTTTCTAGTTTGATAAAGGGCTTCGTATTCTTCCCATACATTTCTTCTATTAATGCTTTGAAATATGTTTTGCACTTTTGACTCGACAGAAACGCTAACGTCATAACATGTTGACTAAACTAATTATTTAAACGGTTTTTTATTTTTATTTTTGCAGGTGGAGTGCCACGCATATTTACCGCAGTTTGAGCTACAGGATTTTTGTAAGATTTTGGGCATAGCCTTCACAGCATACGCACCCTTAGGATCACCATATAGGTATGCAATTTCTATTCTTAACCCTTTCCGATGCAATGTAGCCCCGGTAAAGTAACACCAATTCAATACAAATTCAACAAATGTTACAAACCACTAGAAACAGATCGCTAATTGCTTTCAAACTTCTTGCACCCACTATTCTTCAAGCAATAAAGAGCTGACGCATGTCACTTTACTTAGAAAGTACTAAAGTCGCACTTGCTAATGTCCAGTCGGATTAAAATTATCAATCGAAATTTGCTGTTCGGGAGAGGGTTAACGCTCATTGTAACTGTATACAATACTTTATCTCCTAGAAATGAAAGCCTGTGCAGCTCGTAGTCATGCACAAATAGTCTACTAAGATCAAAATCTGAATCAGCTCTCTCATAAGCAGGGTTACCACGGGCAACTAAAACTCAAAATTTTATTAATTTAAATTGAAATTAGCAACTTTTTATGGCATATATTTTATTTCCAGTTTACTATTGAAAATGAATACAAGGAACGACTTTCCTTTAAATATGAATAATTTGAAATGTAAATTATAGTTTTAGTTTCGATTAAATTATTGAAATGATAATATGATAATAAAAGTGAAGTGAGTTTCTACCGCTTTTTACGTTTTTAGTTTACTGTGACATCCCGGCATAAGCCACCTTTTATAAAAATCTGCAAAGAACTGAAATTATGATTCGAGAAGTAACTGGATTCCTTATTAATATTCAAAACGTCATTATTTTTCAGCCACCCCACTAATATTTTTAATCTTTTAACCATCTGTTGCTCCCTTTGAATTCATTGGATAATTTCGTACGTAAGTTATTATAATACCTAAAAAGAAAACGCATGTAGTATATAAGCATACAATGAAAAGAGCTAAATATTTATGTACTTATATTTTTTTGGTTTTATATATATATTTTTTAAATACTCTTTACCATTTTTGTAAAATCCACTCTTCATTTTTATCAAGTTCAAAAGTTTTATTTTCACTATCTTGCCCTATTTTATTATATTTCACATAATGTTTGTAAAATTGATATAAATTTATGCCAAATTTTAGGGCTCCAGGTGATGAAGAAGTTCGTTTACTGGATGATCCGAGTTTGAAACCTTTATGCGAGAAATATGGAAAAACACCTGCGCAGGTGAAATATTACCTTTTTCGTATTTCATTTATTTTAAACCACATTATTTATGAACTTCTATAACTGATTCTATTGCTTAGATAATTATTATAAAATTAATTTAAATTTACACGAATAAAATTTAAGTTTTTTAAAATTTACATTTTTTTTAAAAAATACATTATACATAATACATTATACATAATAAAAAATTAAATTACATTTTTTTTTAAAAAATAACCATTTTAATGTTATTTATACTAGTTTTCTACAGAGTTTGAAAGCCTCTATTATAGTAATTTAATCTCTTTATATAGTAATTTAACCTCTATTATAGTAATTTATTTTTATTTGGATTAATGTCTTATTTTCTTAAATAAATAAACAATATCTAGATAACTATTATTATTATTTTTAGTTTACTTCCTTTTTATTATATTATTTTTAGTGCAATTACATATATTACATATGTGTTATAAATTATGTCTTAATATCTCTTATTTCTTATATTTTAACGAAAGAGTTTCTTCCATTTCTTCGTCGAAATAATTTTTCTCTCTGTGAAAATAACTTGTCAGCCTTATTTTGACGTGATACTTTTATAAGTGCAATGGGTTTATTAGTAATTTTTTTTCTTTGAAAAAAATATTCAAAATCGATTCCTTAAAATGAGATATTTTTAAACATAAAACCTGTCAAGGAAAACATTCCCTGAAAAAAATGTGAACGACTTTAATAAATGCTTTCCTGAAATCTCTCCTGAAAAATATTGATAAAAATGTTAAGTATCGATTCGAAAAGCGATAAAGATTCCACGTTCCCTTACAGTTTCTCTTTGTTCGTCGATTATGAATCGATTACAAGTTTGACGTTTTCGCCACATATTTTTTTTTATTTTTTTATAAATAAAGAAGTAAAGTTGAAGTCTGGATTGAGAGATGATTAAGATTGGCAAAAGTGGGTCAAAGATGATGAATAGCCGGGCAGAGGAAAAGGAATTCGTTTGATTTATTCTTACTTATCAATATTCGATTATCATATTGAGGATTTCAAAAAAGAAAAAAATTTGCAAAAGACATGACTGCTGAAAATCGTTAGTTTTAATACTTTAACGTGGTACCCCCAATTAATTTAAATCTTACTCCTTTGAAATATGGCTATTGTTTTAGAGAAATTTTTATGAATGGGCTGATTACATTTCAGTTTACATACAGACACTTAATATTTTTATGTTATATCATATTTTTTCATTTGATTGATAGATTTTTATAACGGACTTCAAAAACATAGAGTAAATGATTTTATTTTAACGCGCAATATCGCCCATTATGAAGCAATTGGGCCGCTTGAATAAGTTTGAACCAGGGAATGATATACGAAAAAGCGTTCGGGTCATGTGCCCGGGCCCCCAAGTTGTTAGGGCCCCCTCCCCTAAATTATAAATAAAAAAAAACTTTTTTTAAAAAAAAAAATTTGGCTTTTTACTTATAGGGGCCCCTGAAGTTTTTTTTTTTACTTTTTCATATTTTAATCGCAACTTCCATGCAAGTGTTTTCAAAATGAGAAATAAATTTACTGTCAGTAGTTTTCACAAAATAACTATTACCTCTAATTAACAAAATTTTTGCTTTTTGTAAATATTAAGTCTTACAAATGATTTTCTTTGGAATGCCACAGATGCTTCGCTAGTTACTTAGTGCGAATACCTAGTTTCCTAAATTTTAGCATTCTTTTTTCTTCAAAGTTTAGCTAAAGAATTTCTATGTGACGTATTTCTGATTAAGGTATTAGATTATTTACTATTGACTGTTTTAGAAGAAACTATCTTTCGATATTGTGATTATCTTTTGATATCTTGATCGAGCACCTCTAACAGGGTAAATGATTATCCATCAATTGATAAAAATATTGAAACTTGTAATGTTGTTTGCAGAAGTGCAAATTGATGCTGATAACGACAGAACTTAATAGAACCAATTGGAGCAAACATTTGGGAAGGCTTCAAAGACTTTGAAACATTAAAGATTTTTATTTTTGTACCACGAACTTTCATAAAATGAACAACAATCTGTAACCAATGTCGAAAATTTATGGTTTGAGGCTAAGGAGAAAAGGAAACAAAATTTCTAAATATTGTAAATAAATGAATTTATTTATTTATTCTTCTTTTGCATCGTCAATATTTTTGCAGGAATCATTTAATATTTTTCAATTAAAATTTTTTTACACTTATTATGAATTTATTGATTTTCAAATATTTTCTAGTCATTATTCGTCATTTTAAGTTGACCCGCATTCGTCGTTTTCCAGTATCTATTTGTAATGAATGGTCCCTTGAGAAACGATTGATCGAAGTTCTTCTGAATACGATTGGTTTATTTGCAATTATTGGTGGTCAAAATAAAATAATTAAATTTATAAATCCAAAAATTAAAAAGAAATCTATATAAATCATTACCTCTTTAAATATCAAAACATAAATATGCAAAAAATCTGTAATTAGCAGATGTTCCATATCCTGATCTAATAGTAAAAAACAAAAACATTAAATATATATTTGTAGTTCTTATATTTTTATTGTATTAATGTGTTTAAAAAAATATTTTTGTAGGTCTTATTACGTTACTTGATCCAAAGGCGCATTATAGTTATACCGAAGAGCACTAACGAGAAGCGGTTAAAAGAAAATATTGATGTAAGTATTCATTTTTTTTACAATTTGTTAATGATTACATTTTTAATGAATATAATCATCTTTTATTACATTAAGCATTCATAATATTGAACTTCAAACCCAGCACTTCAGAAAAGGCGTTTAAAAAAAAACCAAATTACTTCCACATCAACGTAAGTCGTGGTGGATAGTTCGTAATGAAAAATATTGACTTTATTTCTTAAAAAAACAACATCAATATAAAAACGTTGTGAAACACAATTAGCACCGCTGGCTGACACTGAAATTATATTTAGTCCGCGTCAACCACCGGTGGCTGATACTGAAATTACATTTAGGAAGCGTCTGCCACCGCTTGCTGACACTGACCTTTCATATAGGCCGCGAAAAACAGCTGGCTGACAGTGCACAAACTATAAAATTTACACTCTTTTATGGAATTGCAGAAAATTTATTCAAAATTTACTTAATAATTGTGATTCTTGGTTTAATAAATTCAATTTAGTAGATTTTTATCCACCACTATTTTTAAACAATTCGTAGATAATTCACCACTTTTGTTAGATATGTCATACTATTGACAGATATGTCATGATAAACCTTCTAAAAAAAGCAAAATCAGTCTAATATTTGCAAATTTAGTTTGTAGTTATTTACTGTGGCCAGATTGGCAAGCCATGTAAAATTAGCGTGGCGTTCAACGTGTTAATTAATAAGACTAAGATGTCATCGGTAAGAACTGGAGTTGATTTCTGAATTTATTACTCAACAATTAATCCCTTTCAAAAAAAAATTATATATATGCTATGATTGTAAAATAAATCTTGGTAGTTACAGATATTTTATTTTCTTAAAAATAGAAGAAATTGCTTGAATAAAATGTCTTTATATGTATTATCTTTAAACCATGTTATGTAATGAATTCGTTTCAATAATCAAAGCATAGTAGCTGCGAATTGTACAGCCGTTGAGAAAGAAATTTCTTAGTGGTAGTAACATTATATCGTTTTGACTTATTAAATCTTCAATATAAAGTTTTAAAAAAAAGTTTCCACCCATCATGACAAATTAAAAATTATGTAGTTATGATATATTTAGCCCCAAATAATATTTAGCCCTTTAATGTTAAAGTAATTTAATTTTTAGAAAATATTTCCAACTTTAATTGTTGTTTCACTACCACTTTGTAAAATTATTTTCAGCGACGGTATAAGTTGGCAGGTATGCAATTGTTATCTTTTTCTTGGTGAAATACAACTCTATCAGTCTCCTTCTTACGTTTTATGAAGTTTTTTTTTAGTGCATAGAGGAATAATTAATAAAAGTAAAAAACCTTGTTACTTTGCTTTCACTTCAGTTTTTTTTTTAAAAATTCATATGCCTATGTATGATTTCAAGTGCTACCAACTTTATGTTTTAAATGTAATAACAGGATTGCTATGATCTTTAAAAAAAACTTGGAGGCAGCCAAATTGAGAAAAATTTTTTTTTATTTTGAATAAAAATAATTTAAAAGAATCGAGAATGGTTTTAGAATGCGCAAGTAAATGAAAAATTTTAAAAAAAATTTCAATAACCTTCAAAATTTCTTTAATTTTTTTTTTATTATTGTCAGTAAAAAAATTTTCAGGTTGGGGCAACCTTAAATAGGTCAGGCTTTTCACAGATATTTTACTTTTCTTAAAAACCAGCTGGAAATAAAACAATTAGCATTACTACTATTTCTTTTCTAATTTTTGGAAAATATTCCCTGCACGAGTTATCCCAATACAATTTAGAAGACCACAGCACAGGTTACCATAAACAAGAAATTTTATCGATTAGTAGTCCAAACGTAATGACATCTTTCTTATTTTTGCTCTACTGAGAAGGATATGCCCGTTACGTCAGACTACTAAATTGATCCGTGCTGAGGCCTTCTCTCTTCAAAGAGGTGTTGGTTATAGATGATACAGGTCAATTCGTAAAATTTCTGATAATTATAATCAATGGTTTTAGAAGAGTTAAAATTTTAAAATTTCGTCTTTCCCAAATTGTTCGGGCTTAAAATTACTCCTTTCATAGTAATTTTATAATTGATATTTTATGTTGATTGTAATAGTTTTTGTTTTTATATTTAAAAGTGTTAGATTTCATTTTTGAATTTCAAAATTTTGTTTCTAGGTATTTGATTTCACATTACAAGAACCCGACATGGACGCATTAAAGTGCATTGATCGTCGTCGGAGATATTTTTCTTTTGCAAGACCAACAGGGTGAGAATGATTTGCTTATAATCAAATAAATAATAAGTGTTTTTAAAAGTTTTAAGTGTTTTAAGCATTATTTAAGATAAATGAATATCTAGTATATTAAATAATCACGTTGTATTATTATTTTAATTCAGTTCACTTATCAAAATTTTCAAATTTAAATATTTAGTTATTTTTGCAATACACAATATGATCTTTAGGATTTTATATTTTTATTAATAATTTAAAATACCTCAAAAATTTTAAATTTTTCTTAATTCTGTAGAAGTTTAACTTATTAACTTATTGACGTACAATTTTTATTGAACATTATTTTTCATATTTTCATTTTTTTTAAAATTAATTTAGGTCAAAATAAGAGAAAAATATTATATTCAGTATTTTAATAATTTATAATTATGAACTACAGCGTAAAACACTAGTGTTTTTTTTTTTTTTTTTGAGTTAAAGATAATATCATACAAACACGGCTCACTTCCAAACAATAATTTTATCAATGTTGCAGTTATATTCATTATGAATTCATTATTATCAATATATACTGACGTTTTTCATTACAAATTCATTATTTCATTAAGGTAAAACAGTCGTTATTTTATTAAAGAAAAACAGCTGTTCATTAATAAAAAAATTTTTAATTACAAAATCTAATTATTGACAAATTTTTGAATATTAATGAAAAAAAAATTTTTCTCTCCAAACTACTATTTTTGGATTTAATATTTCAGTACAAATATAATTCCAACAATCTAACAGATTTAGGAACTGCTAGACTTATTGCAATTCAAAATACCAAAATATATATTTACCTGTAATTAGAGCATCAGAAAAAAAAATATATAAAAAGAATATCGGTATCCCATTTACGTCAAAGGGACAAAGGGAAATTTTATAAACAAATTATTGTATTATTTTTATTTTCAGGATACCAGATCATCCGGAATATCCTTTCAACATTCCATATTAATCTATGCCATTCTAGGACATTATGTCATGCTCGCTTTTGCTCGGACTTTTTTCAGCTTCACCAAAATTGTGATTTTTAGGATAAATAGGCTTTAGCACAAAAAAAGGAACTGTGATTTTCAGCAAATTTAAAATGTTTTGTTCTCTCTTTAACCTGCCATATACGGTTTTGCTTCATTTAGAATGTATTTAAATTCATTCAGTAACTAACAGCTTTGTTAATTTTAAATCACATGTTCTAAGTGAAATGATTGTCTCTTTTCTCTCTGTGATATAATAAAACAGTCTGAATTCCTCCTGATATAAATTAGTCAAAATAAAATGTTATTAACTATCGTTTATGGTTTTCTTACTCATGATTATTTAATAAAGTATTTCTGCTCGTTCAGTAAATAAATAGTTATCAGCCAAAAAGAAAAACTGTTATTTTTAATTCGAAAGTTTTTACCCTTTTTGAGACATTAATAGCACATTGCCAATCAGTTAAGAGATTTGTCTGCTTGTTAGTAAAAATGTTTAAGTTTCGGTATTGTTCTGGGAACGATGTCCCAGGGATGATTTATTGATAAGTCTGAATGTGACTGGACGTAGCATCTGTTTAACCCATTCGCACCGACTGTCACAAATACGTGCCAGCATAAAACCGTATCAATCAGGGTGAAAAGATAAAACTGGTAATCAAAGTAATACTTTAGCAGTTTATTTGTGGGTGGAGTTATAATTATTTGATTTATTTAATTCACCATTACTTTGTTCAAAATAAAACTATTTAGTTATACTTTGAACTAACAATGATTACATACTTTAATGCTGCATAAATCAAAATGTTTGTAATTCAACCTGTAAATTATTTCATGATGTATGGGTTAGGGGCCGCTACGCGGCCCAGGCACCCAGTTTTTTGTTAAATAAAGCAAAGCAATGATTACATATATGATTAAACTAACAATAATTAAAGTAAAAGCAAAGTAAGTCTGTCAAATTAGCAACGACTACATTTTAGTTCCGTTTTTTATTTAATTACATCCTGATTCTGATTTTGTACGAATGCTTTTCTGAATCACCCGTCCCCAAAGGGTTAACTGAATCCTCTATCTTGTCAAACAAGATATAGTCCGAAGGCCATAGTCGCTGTAATTTCGACACGAGCTTTTGTATGAACTGTTCGATGGTGATCCCGAGCTGACGCGTGGTCTACACTCCACTACTAAATTAGACCAATCAGCAGTAGACTTTGAAAGTGCTTCGTTACTGTACACCGACACCATACAATGGTAGATCTATCTCTATATCTGTATCCCCTCTTTCCATAGGAATCACGATGTCAATTCCAATCATTGTCAGATAGTGCCAATCATTGTATAAGTCAAATTTAATTATTGGGGATCGTGCAATTGATGACAGTGATGAAATTAATGGTTTGTCGCCCACCATTCAAAGGTGGTAGACCCATCTATGTATTTTAGGTATGTCCTATGTGTTCCCATCTATTTATTCCCTATCACATCGAATATAGCTTCGTTACAAAAACTATTGTATCAATGATTTCAGTACTGCTCTAGTTTTCAATGGCAATCTGTGATTTATTTAACACCTCTTACAACATAGGAAGAAAAAAAAAACTCATCAAGTGGAACTTGAATGCAAAAATACCACTTCAGTTTTTAATTAAAGTATTTGAATTTTAACGCATATTTATTAATTTTCAAACGAAGTAAGCTACAATAAATTACCCAATTTACTTATGAAATACCACAAGATAGGTTTTTTTTTAATATTTGATCTACGAATTCTGGAAACAATTTGAGAAAAATAAAGTACCATCTCTAATCCTTAATCAGCAACGACTTATGATTATACACATGAAAGCCTTAAACTCATACAACTATTTAAAATAAAATATTCAAAATTATTTAGAAAAAAAAATCTTGAGAATACATTTTGTTACGATGTATTATTATTACTAATTACACAAAATAATGTATATATGTTACCGGCAAAGTATGAAATCCGGCATTATATATATTGCGTGAAACTAGCCGTCAAAGTATGAAATGATTTATATTTCACAAATGTCCTAGGCATTATATATAATGCCGGATGCTATTTAGGCAAAGAATGAAATAAACGTCCTCATGAGGTTAATATGTAAATGATGTGCATGTTACTGTGAATGACCGAAATCGGTGGTTGTTGACAATCACATAGTCGCTTTGGTGAATGTCCGAAATATTTATTATATCTGATTTGATATTAATTTATTCGTGGATATAATTACATTTATTCGATATTTTAATGCTTAATGACGATAGATTAGAAGAAACATCAGTGTTTGGAGTATCGGGCAAATATATATCGGGCAATGATGCTTGACCTTAAAAAAATATCAGTGTAGGATATACCAGGCAAATGTATACCGGGCAGTTGCACTTGCCCTTAAAAACATCAGTATAGGCTATACCGGGCAATTGCACTTGACCACAAAAAAACATCAGTGTAGGGTAAACCGGGCAAATGTATACCGTGCAATGGCACTTAACTAGACCTAGCATAACTAGACCTTTGGTAAAAGTCCGAAATATATACTAGGTCTAGTTAAGTGCATTAAGTCCCGGTATACATTTGCCAGGTATATCCAACACTGATGTTTTATTAAGGTCAAGTGCCACTGCCCGGTGTACATTTGCCCGGTATATCCTACACTGAACTACACTACACTGATATTTTTTAAAGTCAAGTATCATTGCGCGGTATATATTTGCCCGATACTCCAAACACTGATGTTTCTTCTAATCTATAGTCAGTAAGTATCAAAATATTGAATAAATGTAATTATATCCACGAATAAATTAATATCAAATCGGATGTAATAAATATTTCGGACATTCACCAAAGCAACTATGTGATTGTCAACATTCACCGGTGAAAGTCAGCAACCACCGATTTCGGTCATTCACAGTAACATTCACATCATTTACATATTAACTTCATCAGGACGTTTATTTCATAGTTTGCCTAAATAGCAACCGGCATTATATATAATGCCTAGGCACTATATATAATGCCTAAGCAATACTTCTCATATTGCAATACTTTTAGGTAATACTTCTCATATTTCATACTTTGTCTAAAAACGTCAGGCATTATATATAATGCCAGAATTTCATACTTTGCCGGTAACATATAAATTAAAAAACATGCTATTCCTGGAAAAAATTATTGAGAATTTCGTATTGAAAATTTGAGAAAAAGTATTTTGTGAAAGTTATACTTTCGCTCTGTGAATTAAAGGAAAGAATTTTTTTTTATCTGGAGAAAAAAAAATTTACAATATGTGATATGGAAACTTTTATTACTTTTTTTTATTGTAGTTTGTTTTGCAAGAAGATGCGTGATTGTTGCTAGACAACAATTGTTATTTTTTTAGCTAACAATTACATTGATCTACGTCAACAACTGTCATAATATGTTATTTTCGAAATCGTGTGCTTGTGACTCGAAGAACGTAATAAGCATAAAATGAAAACAGAGAGCTAAAAATTTCTTTTATAACATGAACAATATTATACTATTCCACATTTATCGATATTCAAATTGATCATTTCATATAATTTGCAATTCAAATGCTTGGAGCAAAATAATGATAATCCATAATTTGAAATATTTCAGTGAGCAAAATCACCATAATTTTTATGAAGACAAAAAAATGTTTTTGCGTGTTGTGTGCCATTATCTAGACCAGAACTCCTAGTGGTCCGTCAAAAATATTAAAGTGGTAGTAAGATATCTTTAAAAGCATTGGATTTAAAAACCATTTAAATTTACTCAATTTTTACTCTAACGATATCATATTTCTAATTATGTGTTTGAGTTTGCAGTGGGATACCTGCAAGGGACGTAGTGTGGATATCTCGATCCTGATTGGTTGTTAAAACATGGCATTTGTTTACGTTAGCAACTGTTCCTAACAGTCTATTTCGAGTTATCCAAGCCCGTCAAGTATCAATTCTCTTAAGTGACATGCTCTATATTCTTACACGAAGATTCTTCCACAAAGATTTCAATTCTTTCAATACATATTTCTAACTTAAGGCAAAGACAGCCATGAAACCATGTAGAACATAAACAAATTAATTATGCATCGAAGTTGCCAGGTACATAAAGCAAAAACATATCACAGTTAAATTAAAATACATAAACAAATAAATAAATCTAAGTTAAGCAAAAGACGCAGAATAGAACGAATTATGTTTGTTCAAATTTGATGTGTGATACTGTTCTGTATTTAATTAACTTCACGTTGATTAGCATTCTAACTTGTGCGAAGAAACTTAACTCACCTTTAACACGTCATTTTATCACACGGCTTATAGATAATCAGCTGGCGCTGATGTTATAGGTCATATGTGTCGCTATCCATGATCTTCTTCTTCCTGAAGTGCAAATACCCAATTGTTATAGCTTTTATTAATTTAATGCTGATGCAATCAAGAAATTTTGATCTTCATGTGAGAAAACTGACGATGGGAGTTATCTTTCCAATAAGTAATAAGTGTGAACAACTGGTCACCATTCTCATTTGATTTTTATGTGTAATAAATATAACTCCGCACTCTAATTATCAATTTGATTGGACATCATTAAACTTAAAACAGTTATAGAAACATAAATAATAATTAGTTATACAGAGATGCCAACTGCTCCGGACATGCCAAAATAATTTAAAAAAACAGTAAACGGTTTGTAGAGGCAGTTGGTTGCGTCAGCTCAGATAGAATGAAAAACTGAGGTAGAAGGATCGAGGATGGGAACGAAGATCGAAGGTAGGAGGACGAACCGAAATAGTTCCTGCGCGGATGAATACCGGCGGAGGAGCATTAACCGGCGGCCAAGGCAGGGAGTGAAAAGGCTGAAGTCCAGTATTTAAGCAGATGACAGTTTGCCTTCGAGAGAGGTTGTTGTGCAGCGTCCGAGATTTCATCCCGATATCCCAATTCTTCCCGGTGACGCCCACCTGCAGTATGCGACATTTACAATCAGAAGTTTAAGTTTTTAATTGTTCTTTTAATAACAACTTTTAATGTTTTTAAAGAATAACTTGTTAATCGGAGTTTGTGAAGTTTCGTAGATGGTTTGTTATCTTTCAATATTAAAGAGGATGTTTCTTTGCCATATTGTTTTCATTTGAAAGTCTTACATTCCCATCACCGAACCATATACAATTGGTGACCTGTAAACGAATACGCATATTTTTGTTTCTGCAAACTGCTTTTGAGAAATTCTACTAGTTGATGGATTACGGGGAAATGCTGGTACGTGTCAGGTTTTAAAGTTTTTTGGCAAGCCGTGAGTACAAATTACTTCTATTGTTGGACTTATAAATTTTGGATTAATGCGAAAAATGCCCGAATCTACTGAAGCTGCTGATCAACAAATTGCTCGTGTCACTGTAAAGCCACCACCTTTTTGGAGAACAAACCCAGAATTGTGGTTCAGACAAGTTGAAAGTCAGTTCACTCTTGCGGGAGTAAGTACAGAATCAACGAAATTCCACCATGTAGTTGCTGCTCTACAACCGGAGGAACTGGCGATTATCAGCGACATTGTTATCAGTCCACCTGTGGATAAGCCTTTCGCCGCACTTAAGAAAAGATTGTGCTCTCAATATGCTGAATCTGAAGCTCAACGCTTAAGGGATTTGATTTCGGGGATGCAACTTGGCGACCGCCGTCCTTCAAGACTGCTTCTGGAGATGCGGAATAAAGCCGGAGCGAGAATTAACGATGAAATTCTTAAATCTTTATTTTTGCAGAGATTGCCTACTAACGTTCAACAGATTTTGGCGATTTCCAACGATAACCTGGACAAGCTGGCAGAGATGGCGGATGGTATCATGGCTACAACAACTAACACACAGTCAGTCAGCGTAGTTGCTGATTCGACGGATCAGACGGATTTACGGTCTTTATTGACAGAGATCACAGCTCGTCTCGCACGGTTGGAAGCTCGTACAAGTGACCGGTCGAGAAGTACTAGTCAGAAACGCTCTACAAGCCGAAGCCGACAGTCTGCAAATTCACAGTATTGCTGGTATCATAAAATATTTAAACAACGAGCCACAAAATGCCGACCTCCATGTTCGTTCCTGCCGGAAAACTTCTGAGGCCGTCATCTAGTCATAAGGATGACGGCGAAGCGATGATTCAGCGACTTTATCTGACGGACAAGTCTACATTCTCACGTTATGTCATCGATACGGGAGCTGACGTCTCTGTGATACCTTGTGCTACTTATGCATCCAGTGACCATTCCTCTCAGATGAAGTTGTTCGCCGCAAACGGTACGACCATTCCAACGTTTGACCAACGCCTGTTGAAATTAGACCTCGGACTCAGAAGAGAGTTCAACTGGCCTTTTATCATCGCTGCCGTGCCTCATCCAATTATCGGAGCTGACTTCTTACGCAATTTTGGTTTATTAATAGACGTCAAAAATGCTACAGTAATTGATCCTTTGACCAAGTTGCAAACAAGAGGTACCCGGTATACTGGGAATGCTTCAGCAGTAAGGGTAATATTAGAGAACTCCAAATTCCACAATTTGTTGTCTGAATTTCCTGCTCTGATTAGATCAGGTGTCACGCCAAGAAAAGTTAAGCATGGAGTAGAACATTGGATACAGACAAAAGGACCTCCTGTTTTTTCGAAACCTCGACGTTTATCGCCAGATAAGTTGAAAGCTGCAAAACAAGAGTTTGAATTTCTGGTAGCATCAGGGGCTTGTCAGCCTTCCAAAAGCTGTTGGGCAAGTCTGTTACACATGGTGTTAAAGAAGAACGGCGACTGGCGACCATGTGGTGATTTTCGTCGTCTTAATGGTGTGACCGTGCCAGATAGGTACCCTGTTCCCAACATGCAAGACTGTTTTCAGGTTTTGGAAGGTAAAAGGATATTTCCTACCTTGGACCTGGAAAAAGCGTATTATCAGATTCCGGTGCGCAGCGAAGACATACCAAAGACTGCGGTAACAACCCCGTTTGGATTGTTCGAGTTTTTGTATATGCCGTTTGGATTATCAAATGCTGCCGCAACTTTCCAGCGCTTCATTCATCAAGTCTTAGGTGAGTTTGAATTTTGTGTACCTTATTTTGATGACGTATTGGTAGCTTCGAAGAACGAAGAAGAACATTTAACGCATTTAAAACGAGTTTTTCAACGTTTTGCTGAATATGGTGTAACACTCAACGTAAGCAAGTGTGTCCTGGGACAGTTTTCAGTAGAATTCCTAGGGCATTGTGTAACGGGAAAGGGTATTACTCCGCTTCCTGATAAAGTTTCTGCAATTGCTAATTTTCCTCAACCAGTTACAATAAGAGACCTGCGTCGATTTCTTGCGGTCTTGAATTTTTATAGAAGATTCATACCTAGAGCTGCCCACACTCAAGCAATTTTAAACGAGTATTTAAAAGGTGCTAAGAAAAATGATAAAAGCGCGATCAAGTGGTCGGAGGAAGCAGTTACTGCCTTTGAGAAGAGCAAGAAAGAATTGACGAATTCAACCACGCTGTACCATCCTGTCATGAATGCACAGTTGGCGATGGTGGTAGACGCTTCAGATACTGCGATGGGTGCTGCTTTGCATCAGCAGATCGAGAAAGAGTGGCAACCATTTGGTTTTTATTCAAAGAAGCTTGCACCATCTCAAAAAAAGTATAGTGCTTACGACAGAGAACTCTTGGCTGCGTACATGGCCGTCAAATACTTTCGTCATATGGTAGAGGGTCGGCCGTTCACTATCTACACTGACCACAAGCCGCTTATATATGCCTTTAAACAAAAGGAAGATAAGTGTTCACCAAGACAATTGCGTCATTTGGATTTTATTGGCCAATTCACTACGGATATTCAGCACGTGAAGGGAATAGATAACGTGGTTGCAGATGCGCTGTCCAGAGTAGACATTGCTACCATAGAAACACCTTCCCATATCAATTTTCAAGAAATGGCTAACAACCAAAAAGGTGACCAGGAACTAGCCGAGATTTTAGCTCAAACCGGTAACTCGTCTTTAGTACTTCAACCATTCGTAATAGGTGATCCTGGTGTGGAACTGTTTTGTGATGTATCTACCAAACGGATTCGACCATTCGTTCCGAAAGTGGACAGAAAAAACGTCTTTTCCAAACTGCATTCTATTTCACATCCAGGTATTAAGGCTACTATAAGGTTGGTGGAAGAGCGATATGTATGGCCTGGTATGAAGAGGGATGTTAGAACATGGGCTCAGCAATGCTTAGCTTGCCAACGTTCTAAGGTAACACGTCACACACAGAGCAAGCTTGGTACATTTGTTCCACCAAATGCCACGTTCGAACACGTGCATATCGACATCGTAGGTCCCTTGCCGCCATCAGAAGGTTTTCGCTACTGTCTAACTTGTGTCGACCGTTTTTCCAAGTGGCCAGAAGCTTACCCGCTCGTAGATATAACAGCCAAATCGGTTGCTGAGACTTTCTATGCTGGATGGATTGCTAGATTTGGAATACCTCTACGAATCACAACAGACCAGGAAACACAGTTCGAAGCCTCACTGTTTGATGCCCTGACTAAGTTCCTGGGTTCGGCCCGTCATCGAACAAGCCCTTATCATCCCGCAGGAAATGGTCAAGTGGAGAGATTTCATAGACAGATGAAGGAAGCGATTAGAACCTACAGTACAAGTCAGTGGACCAGAGTTTTACCTACCATTCTTTTAGGTTTTAGAGCTGCATGGAAGGAGGACTTGCAGGCAACGACAGCGGAAATGGTTTATGGAACTCCGATACGACTGCCTGGAGAATTTTTATGTCCGTCTACTGGTACAGCGGATCCCGCAAACTTTGTTGGAAGACTGAAAGAGACCATGCAGGAGTTGCTGCCAGTAAAGTCCAGACATCAGGGCCATAGAGCAGTTTTTGTAAGTAAAGACCTTTCGTCGTGCAGTCATGTTTTCCTGAGGACCGATGTCATAAAGAAAGGCCTGCAGCCACCATACGAGGGTCCATTTCAAGTGCTGAGTCGAGGGGAGAAGGTTTTTAGGATTCTTATTCATGGCCGGGAAAGTACGGTAAACGTGGATCGTCTAAAACCTGCATATGTATCCCGAGATGAACAGGACATGTTTCCAAAAAGCGAATCAACAGCTATGAGTGAATCTACAGAGGAATCTACTATCCCAGAGCCTAGTGACATGCCAAGAGAGGTTAAGACACGACCAGGCCGTCGAGTTAAGTTTCAGGGAAAGTATCAGCAATGAGCTGGAAAAGTCTCGCTAGCGCTGGTAGGGGGCTACTGTAGAGGCTGTTGGTTGCGTCAGCTCAGATAGAATGAAAAACTGAGGTAGAAGGATCGAGGATGGGAACGAAGATCGAAGGTAGGAGGACGAACCGAAATAGTTCCTGCGCGGATGAATACCGGCGGCCAAGGCAGGGAGTGAAAAGGCTGAAGTCCAGTATTTAAGCAGATGACAGTTTGCCTTCGAGAGAGGTTGTTGTGCAGCGTCCGAGATTTCGTCCCGATATCCCAACTCTTCCCGGTGACGCCCACCTGCAGTATGCGACATTTACAATCAGAAGTTTAAGTTTTTAATTGTTCTTTTAATAACAACTTTTAATGTTTTTAAAGAATAACTTGTTAATTGGAGTTTGTGAAGTTTCGTAGATGGTTTGTTATCTTTCAATATTAAAGAGGATGTTTCTTTGCCATATTGTTTTCATTTGAAAGTCTTACATTCCCATCACCGAACCATATACACGGTTCTATAGTAAATTTTTGCAAAGTTTTGACTATTTTTGCCTGCTTTTTAAAAGGTATAGCATGACATATTATAAAGTGGTAAAGTGTATATTATAAAGTGGTAAATTATATAAGCCTTCGAATTATTCAGAAATAGTGGTGGACAAAAATCTACTGAATTGAATTTATTAAACCAAGAATCACATTTGATAAACTACCACTTTAAAATATATATTTGCTGACCGGAGCAAGTTGGCATCTCTGTTTATTCTCTTTCTATATTTTTAAGCCTTTTTATTTAGACTTATTTATGTAACTTTTAAATGCTCTTCAATTGCAAATATAAAAATTTCGTAATTTCCGAAAAAAACATAATATAATTTTTAAGAAAAATATCCTGGTAGCTTTAAAAAATATTTTTTCGTTGACATATAATCTTTGAATACACAAATCTTATAATTTTGAAATCATGATCTATATACGAATAGTCGAAAGCGAATACCATTTCTTTACGTCGTGATCTTGCCAATCTCGCAGATTCAAGCTTTTAAGGGATTCACTTAAAAAATGAAGAAATTTCAAATTGCAACCCTTCTGAATGACGATCCGTAATTGATCCTATTCAAAATCAGGCCATTTTATTTAACTCTCAAAGTTTTGAATTTTATTTCTAGATGGAGAAAAAACCTTTGTTTTTATTTTATTTTGCTCTATTTTTCCCCATCATTCCTGGGAAAAAAAATTCACCAAACTTGCAAAAAAAAAATTATATTCTGATTATATCAAAACTTAATACCTAAGCGACAACTTTTTCAAAAAATATAAATTTTTTAATAATTAAAAATTTTGGTGAGGATGAAGCTTCTTGACATTAACAAGATTTCTCGTTTCCAATTTACGTATGCATAGCTGCCAACTTTTAAGCATTTGGCGTAGAATTTTATTTCTATATTTAAAGTGGTAGTAAAATGCATGCTTTCTATATATTTCTAGTATTTATAAACTTAATTTGTAATCTACTTTACCACCACTATTTTTTTTGAAAAATAAGCATATATATTAATACGTAATACTGTCATGGTCGCATAAGCAACTTCATAATATTGCGCCTAAAAATTGCAATTTAAATTCCATTTTACTACCACAGGGGAAAATTATCCTCGAAAGAATTAATTTTGCTACCGTCAGAAAAGAAGATTTCTGAAACTACGGAAATTCCGTAGCAGTTGGAGGGTATGTAAGAGGTGATGGCTGGATATTGGGGTTATCTCGGCCGATTCATCGATTCTGTTTTGTCGTATTGTAGGAGGTCCTAAATATCTTTGAAGTTGTAGCATGTTGTAACGACAAATCAAGTCCTTAAAGAAGTAAATCTTTAGTTTTGAAGTGAAAATCATCTTTGGAATGGGGAGATCCCCTTGAGTAGAGTTGTATGATAAAGTTAATAGTATTTTGATAGTATGCAGTCTGAGCATAAAGAGGCGGTAATTGGACTGAAATTCGAATTATCACGGATTATATCAATATCGAACAATTTATTGAAATCTGATGTGGTGCATGTTTTTGTGTCGCTATAAAATTTTGTGGTAAGACGCTGGACAGAATAGGGTCGGTTGATTTCTTTTTTAAAAAATAGAAAAAAAATGGTAGCACATCTATTCCAGTATCACAATTTATTTTGCAAAAACGAGGCAGTTTTATCGTCCATAATATTTTGGGTCTTCCGGAAAGTTCTTGCCAATTTTCGATAGGCGGAACTCCCAAAGGTGCCCCAAAACTATTCAAGAGGTAGCAAAATTTATACTCTAAAATATATTTCTTGTTTTTGAAAATGGATCATAAAATTTTTTTTTATTTACCACAAAGATTTGGAAATTTATAGCATATATAGAGGTCTATTACATGATAAGTGCCTTGATTTTCAGGAAAAAAACAGACCTCAATCATTTCACCATCGTGGGTGTTTATCAAAAACCTCAACTTATTTGCTGATTGTCTGTAGTCATCTTTTGTGCTATTTTATGGTACTATTTTGCTACTTTAATTTTTCTTGTATTACTTGTATTTTATCTCATTAAACAACCGTTCACGGAGGATTTTCGGTAACATAAAAGAGCCCAAGTGGTCAAGTTTCCTGACTAGGCTCCCAATAGGTGAATTGGTTTGGTTGGCTAATTTCTATTAAAACTATCCTAATTTTATAGAGACCGTACGGAATTTCCCTGAGCTGGGCCTTCTGATGACAACTCTATATTTCAAACCGCCTAGTTATGGTACAAAATCCAGGTGGCATTGTTTAAGTGGGACGCATGATGGATTTTAATAATATTAATATAGTTTGGGGGATACAAGCGTCTTACTTATCCCAGTTATATGCTAGCAATAAACTAGTCTAATTACCAGTTTTAAAGAACAAGTGTTTCATTTTTAGAATTTATTTAGCAGAAGCAAGATAGTTTCTTCAATCAAAATATTTTAATAATAAAATATTATTTAGATCTGAATTATGAGAACCATTTTAACACGTTCACGAAAAGTGAAAATACTGGTACGGGAAAAGAGAAAATACTAGTAGAAGAACTATTTCAATATTAGATAATATTCGGGAGGAGTTAATCTGTTCTCAGCAATAACAATTCACTATAAGAAAATTTAACACGTCATCATCATCATCATCGAAATATAACTGGGCGCCTGGGGCCGTTAGCGGCCTTTTTCCCATTCATCTTGTATTTAATCTTTAAGGTGGTTCTTTCTGGTAACTGGAATAAGAGGAAATCAAATATTTTGTATTTTAGTTAAAATTATGTCACTACAAAATGAGCTGCAATCGGCCTGAGGTTTATGTCTTCTCTTAAGTTTTCGAACGTAAAAATTTCGTTGAATCCTGCGGTGTCACAATATTTGGTTTTTTCAAAAAATCTGAAGTTTTGCTTTGCAATGTGATGGTCTAAGAAATCTATGTTGAGGTCGCTATGTATGTTTTTATTGCGGATAAACCATCTTGCTTTTGTTATTTTCCTGAGGATTTTGTTCTGGCATATTTTGAGTTTTTTAAGGAGTGATGTAGAGATGTTGCACCAAGCTGGAGATGCATAAGTCAGGATGGGACGGATCATCGAGATGTAAAGTAAACGTTTAAGTCTGAGCTCCATTTTAGGGTTCTGAAGAAGGATTTGTAATCTGTGGTAGGCTGTTTGTGCTTTGTTGATGACTGTTTTGACGTGATCTTTCCAATTAAATTTGCTGTTTATGACCAGACCAAGATATTTTGCTGTTTTGACTATGGGTATCGTTTCGTTAAAGAGTACAACTTGATTTTTAGGGAGGATCGTTTTTCTTTTATGTTGAATGATTAGTAGTTTCGATTTTTGGCCGTTTACTTTAAACTTCCAGTCTAGGCACCAGGTTTCTATTTCTGTGATCTTTTCTTGGAGTTTTTGTAAGGCAATGTTGGGATTTTTGGACTTCACGACAATTCCTGTATCATCTGCAAAAAGTGCTGTGATGCTGTTAAAGTCTTGTCGGTCGATGGGAAAGTCGTAGGTAAATAATATGAATAGTATGGGCCCAAGTATGCTTCCTTGAGGTACTCCTGCTGTTATTTTCCTGTTTGTTGATTTCATATTTTTAAAGTTAACTTGAAAGGTTCTATTATGTAAGTAGGCCTGTATTATTTTAATGATACCAGTTGGGAATTTCAGTTGTATAAGCTTGAAGATGAGACCCTGATGCCAAACTCGGTCGAAAGCCTTTGCAATATCTAGCATCAGTAGTGCTGTACTCTGTTTGTTATGTAGTCCACGTCCAATATAGTCGATAATTCTGAGGAGCTGTTTGGTTGTGTCAAGATGCTTCCGAAAGCCATACTGCTCGTCTGGTAGTGAAGTAAGGTGAGGCTTGATCCTTGTGTAGATTATTTTTTCCATGAGCTTTCCTAAGTTGCACAAAAGACTGATGGGTCTGTAACTTTCAGGTAAAGTAGGATCTTTGCTGGGTTTAAGGAAAAGTATGACGTTTGCGTTCTTCCAGGCATCAGGGAAGTAGTTTAAGGTAAAGCAAGCATTGTAGATATGAACTATTAGTTTTATGTACTGTTTTGGTAGTAGCTTGATCATCTTGTTTTTGATATTATCACAACCAGGAGCTGTTTTCATTTTTAGTTTTTTGATGTGGTTTATAACTTCTTCCGTGTTGGTCGGTTCAATTATCTCTGGAGATGAATGCATTACGTTGAATTGCTTAACATCTTCGATAACCATGTTGTGATTGTTCAGATTGAAATCCGGGTTTGGAGAAAATTGTTTTTCAAGAGAGTCAGCAAAAGTTTCAGCTTTATCTTGAGCTGTGAAGACATACCCGGTATCTTTATGTAAGGGTTTATCCACTTGAGGTGTGGCTTGAAGTGATTTTATCATTCTCCAGACAGAATTATCGTCCGTACTGAGCGATTCAATTTTGTCTCCCCATTGTCTTCTTCTGTAATAACGGCATTTCTTGTCTATTTGCTTGTTAAGATTAATTATCTCTTCTCTGTAGTCTGGATCAGAAGTTTTTTGGTATTTCTTTCGGCACCAGTTTCTTTGTTTGATTAAAAACTTGATTTCGGATGGAAGTTTAAGTTTAACACGACAAAGAACTAATTCAATATAAAAATTGCACCCGTGAAAAACAATTGGTAGTTAAGGATTTTTATTACTCCTGGAAAAAAACTAAAAAATGAAATTTATTTGTTACCAGTTTTTACTCCGGTGCGCCGCCAAGATAAGAAAATCTAGCGTGACCCACCGGTGGGTCACCCCGGCAAGAACGTGTTAAAGGGGCCTCCCTGGCAGAGTGGTATCGCCTGTCAAACACTATGCAAAGCGTGGAGGTAGCTGGTTCGAATCCTACTGTTACTCTGGGTATATCTTAGTACTGTACTTTGATTTGACACAGGTTTATGAGCTTTAATGGAGCACACAAGCCAGCAAATTTATGTTATAACTATAAATGAATAAATAAACCATATTAAAAGTTGTCAGACAGTTTTGATCAAGTAGTCGATTCTATAAGTGATTTGGTGTAGAAAGAAAAAACGTAATTATTACTCTTGACTTTTAAGGGTTGTGATTTAATCGGCTAGAGTCCATTGCCACATCTATAGACCAAATTGAAACGACAATTTCAATGATCAGACCGATTCTCCCTTATGTATCACTAGCATAGGTCAGCATTTCAGAAACACAAATGAAGAAACTTGTCACCATCCAAAACAAATTTCTGAGAAAAATATCTTATGCAAAAAGATTCATATAAAACAAACACCACGATAAAGATCTCAAAATAGAAAGAATTGACAAACACGCAGCTAAATTAAACTAAGCAAACTTTAATGAAATATTGCTGAACGAGAACCAAAAAAAGACAAGCACAGTCAGCAAAAACACGGATCTGGAACATTTGGGCGATTGGTAGGATTTTCATTCTGTAAAGTGTTTTAGTAATGTCGCAAAGAAATCGCTTAAAATACGTAAAACAGGTAACTGTGACCGTGGCGGAATATGTTCAATTTGACCACAAAAAGAACGTTTTCTGATGAAATATACTTTTATTTTAAAACAAATTTGGAATTACAATTCCTAAAAGGGGTAGAGTAGACAAAGTTTTGAAAAGCAGACTTTTATAGTTCTATCGTTAAAACAGTTCAAAAATTATCAGTCTAATGTTAATTTAATATGCCACGTTTCTCTTCATATTTTTTGAATGATTGGCTAAACTACAATAAATATTTCCAAAAAAATGAAGAAAAATATGCAATTTAATGGGGAATTTAGATGAGCTAAATAATTTTTATTAATTAATTGTTTAGTAATAAAAAAGATTGAATTGCAAGGAATAAAAATTTTTATATATTCAGAATTTTCAGATTTTTTAAACCTGGATTTAGGTTTTATGCCATTTGATCAATAAAAAGGAGCTTAAAAACTAATTGTTTATAGAATGGCATTGAAATGACACTCTATTTAGAGAATAAATCACCAAATTGCATTACTTCATATTATACGCCAAGCGAGTTAACCTATAAATAAAAGATTTAATCCGTTCTCCAATCCTTTATACCTTTGAACTTAGAAAACCTTTTAAAAAAGCAGAGAAATTATTTAAATGTTTGGCGGCCGATATATGTGTTAACCAGGACTACCAACTAATACGCTTATTGCCAAATACTTTATAGAGTGGTAGACTATTAACAAACACTAAAGCTAAGTCATTTTTCCAAAATTACTTACCAAATATTCAAAGTACCATATTAAATACAACTTTATTTCTGTTATCCCGTGGTGACATTTTTAAAGAATGGGTGTAATTATCCTTATTCTACAATTTTTACTATTCAATTCAGGCAATGAAGGGACCGTGGATGGGTGATACCGGTCCTCGTTAAACTATTCGACCGTAAACTGCTCGACTTAGTGAGCAGATCGTTGGGCTAATACCAAAGTGGGGGAAAGCCATTCCCTCCGCAGAGGATCAAAATTATGATGTCATGTCCTCGGAACATTCTCAAGTTTGTTTTCCAATTCGTCGCCAATAACCGATTGTGCAGCTCTTGTGCTACGTGAAAAAACAACTACAGTTTTTTTTAAATGCTCTATTTATGATTATCGAAAGACATTTCTAAAACCTAACTATAACCATTACTTACAACGAAAACTTTCCCCGTGATTTTAGTGTGTTCACCTCACGTAAAAAAGCAGATAGGGGAAAAAAATTGCTAAACACGCGCAATTAACTCTCTGCGAAACTCATTTTCTATTGGATAAAGCTGTCTGCCATCTGAAGTTACAGATTTATCTTTTAAATAAAAGAATTATGGTCGCAATGGCAATCATATGAGAAAATTCATTTTCATACGATTAAGAGTAGAATGTTTGAATATCGACAGTGACAACTCGTGTCTCAAATTGTCAGTGTGTCAAATTTTACGGCATTCGGATGAACGTTTTAGGACATTATACGGGACAGACAAATATTCAGTTCCGTATAGAGAGATTTTTCTTACTTTGCGTTTATCGATAACTCACAATAAGACCTTCAAATAATCTTCTAAAAATTAACCAAATTATTCATAATTACAAAAACCTATTTGCTCACTTTTTTTTTCTTTTCATCTTACGGCTTTTTGAGATGCATTAACCCTTTCGCGCCGACTGTCACAAATACGTGACAGCATGAAACTGTATCAATCAGGATAAAAAGATAAAACTGGTAATCAAAGTAATTCTTTAGCAGTTTATTTGTGGGAGGAGTTATAATTGTTTGATTTATTTAATTCACCATTACTTTGTTCAAAATAAAACTATTTAGTTATACTTTGAACTAACATTGATTATATATATGATTAAACGAACAATAATTAAAGAAAAAGCAAAGTAAGTCTGTCAAATTAGCAACGACTACATTTAAGTTACCGCTTTTTATTTAATTGCAACTTGAATCTGATTTTGTACAAATGCTTTTCTGAATCACCCGTCCCCAAGGGGTTAAATCATTCTAAGCAAATCGAAGCTTAGGAAAGAAACAGACTGGAAGCTATCAATAAAAACAATTTTCAGAACTTTTGCGAAGTTTAATAGTTTTCTGAAACAAATTCTGATTGTTACCAGTTACTAGTCACTTTGATAGCTATGTAAAATAGTTATTATTAGCTTTCTGAATCGCTGCAACCATGCAAGGAGTATAAAATGAATTTTTTTTCCATCTTATCTGAGCAATAAATAGCAAACTGCGTTTTCTTTCTTCGATGGAAATGAAACAATGTTTCATTGTTCAGAAGTCTAAATTATGCGAAATAGTTTAGAGTAATGACTGTAATCTAAGCTACCCTATCCGAAATTACCCACGAAGGACCAATAGGGGAGTAAGATTTTGATCGTCTAACCGTTCCTTCAGGATAAGCGAATAAAATACAAAAAATTTATATGCTGAACCCTTTCATTGCTATAAGCCACGCCTCTGTTTCTCGCAAATCGATAGTGGAAAGAATGCTTGAAATCAATATCGTTTTTATTCCGGAAATCGTCCACTAGTCTATTTGCAAGAGATAAAATAACTTTAATAGGGAAATCAATTATTAGAGTATATGCAAGGCACGTGAAATTGAGCAATACACAACGCGCAAAATTGATAAGCTGTGTAAACTTGCAAAGTTTTTAAAAAGTAGTAGCAAAACAATTCTATTTTTCTTTTTTAAAAGTTACCATTCGGTATTACTACTAATAAAAATTATTCAAAAAAAATTTACATATATACCCATACCTGCTAAATCTTCCGGAAGATTTTATTTTCATATTTAAAGTGGTAGTAATTATATACGATTTCTTCTTTTATAATCTTAATTTTTAAATGATATTGATCACCACTATTCTTACAAAAATTAAGCACATATATTAATATGCGTTACTATCATGGTTGTCAACTTGTTTTCTCAAATACAACGCACTTGTTTGCTTAAAATTGAAGTTTTAATACCACTGCATACCTGCCAACATTTAATTCCTTCAATTATGATTTTTCCCAGTGGTATTAAAACGGAATTAAAATTTCAATTTTAAGCAACGAAATACATTGTAATTAGTGATGTGCGAAAAACGAACGAATCGATATTTCAATCAACTCTTTTTTGTGAATCGATTCATCAAGTTCGTTTTTGAAAAAGAATCGATTCTTTTTCCTTTTTTTTTTTGACAATATTTTGTACTCTACACTTTATAAGCTTATTCAGAGTTAGTACTTATACATATTAAACATCCGCATATGCATTTGATACAGCATTTCGTTTATACAATTGGAGCTTGATAAAATCCTATCTCAGTCGAATAGACACAGGTCCATTCTCACTCGAGTATCATGCGAATGACAATCTGATTGGTTGAAAATATTTACATGCGAACAACTAGCCAATAAGGTACTCGTATGTGTGAGAGTTTTCGCAAGCGGAAAAATCGCATCCAATGAGAATGACCCCGATGTCAACGTTAGCGCACAACCGGTTTCCGGAGGTGATTAATAAAATGAACTCACTTGAAGGATGAAGGGAATTGAAAAAGTTATTAATGCAATACGTACTGTATGCACTCTCTTTTTTTCTTTTCATCTACGAAATTAATAAATTCTATAGATAAACAACAATTTAAAAATGGCAACAACAACTGAAAAGCTGTCTTCTCCAGTTTCGGTTCTTCCTTTCAAATAAAAAAGATATTAATGCTGTAAAGCTCAGATATTACTTTTCAGTCCTTTAATATTAAAGAGCGGGGATGATTATCATAACTACGGCAAGGCCAAGTGCCGCCAATTTTTTGGCGACCTATTTGGATAGGTCGCCAAGGGGTAGGAGGAAAAAGAGAAACCCGATCATGACATCACGACGGAAAGGGGGAAGATGGGGGAAAGAAAAGGCGCTCTCTAAGAGGAGAGGACCAAAAAAGAACTGTGTTACCGTCGTGATATCAGGAACGGGGAGGAAATTGAAATAACAGGTACAGAAGATAGAAAAAAAATCGCATGCAAAATGTAAACATAGTTCAAGAGTGAAAAATCTGGGTTTTAAAGAAACAAGGATAACGAAGTAGAAAATCAAAGATAAACATAAATAAACACTTACTTATGGAAACTCTATTCAAGTAGGCTAATCCATTTTAAAATTGTTAAGTTTTAACTGTTAATTCGAAATGGAAAGTTTGGCAAACGTAATAATTTTTATATTTATTGCATATTAAATACTATGCTTTTAAGGTAACGTTTTCAATGAAACAAAACTATTTTTTTCTTTAAATAACTAATTGAATTAAACTTTCTCGGAGAAATTTCTAATTAAACTTCAATTTATGGTTATCGATTTCTAAACAAAATAATTATTATATTAAAACTGAATACATAATACTTTTTCTTCCAGTATTTAAACATTATAATACTCTATACAATTTAGATCTTATTTAAACAAATTAAGCAAAATAAATGGTGTTTTTTTTTAAACATAAATTTTAAGCAAAATCATACTAACTTTAAATTTATATTTACTTTTTTAAAAAAAAAAAAACAATAATTAGTAAAAAATAAAGATGCATTACGTCTAAATTATACACTATACAATTTTTAAAATACAGGGAAAAAAACTTACTTCATTTACGAATAAACATCGAGTCGAAAGAGAAGGGGGAAAATAAACAGTAACTTTTTAATAATCTTAAATTAACAAATCTTAATTAACAAATCTTAAATTAACAAAAAAAAGGAGTTTGAAATTAAGAAATAAAATATTTATTACAAATTAGACAATTTTAATAAATTATTAATTCAAATAAAAACTCTTACAAAAAAAACAGTTTGCAAAACTTTCCACTCAGCCATATTGAAAGACAGAAGTGCGCGCTTTTCTATCGAACCAATCAAAACGTTAGTTTTGGCGTGTTAGGCGGGAAACTTGCCAAAGCATCACATGATCTTTTTCTTAGAAGGCATTCCTAACACAGCTGCTGTGGGGAAAAAATTCATCAAGGTCAAAGTTCATCCTCCAGAAAGGACCGTGAAATTATCACGCCGCCTTCAATGGGACTTTGAGGAAAGGAAATTTATTACCATTGCAATACTGAAGTTATGCTTTCATGACTGAAAAAATATTCCTTATAAACTAAATTTTTTATGACTTAAATTATTTCGTAATAGTAACTTCCATTAATAATTAGGGTGAATAAAATTCAAAATAAATTGCATTTTTTTAGAATAAGAGCATTCAATCAAGTAAAAAAGTATGTATTACGACAGCGATTCCCAAATTTTTTTCGATTATGAAACCCTGTATGATCCAACTTTTTTCGACGGAACTCCGATTTTGTAAATGTAATAATTTTACGCATGTAACAATTTAAAACGCCTTATGTAAACATTTAATGCATTGATATCCACGAACTAATTTTCAGAGGCACTAAATAGTTTAAAAATTATTGAACTCCTAATAATTAACATTTCAACATATTTTTTGCTCAAATAATTTCTCGGTATTAACTTCTGCTTCGAATTCTATAAATAACACTTATAGTCTTCAATTAATTATTAAAAAGAAGTTTTATCTAGTGTCAACAGAAAAGGGTTAATGGGTTCAATCATTTAATCTTTTTTTCATGGTTTTTCAGAAATCTAGATTCTGATATTTTATTAATACTTCAGCCAGCCTCGGGGGGGGGGGTGCCAGGAAGGAACTGCCATGTAATAAATCAATTATATGCATTTGCCTTCAATAAAATTGACCCAACCTAATATTTATTTCTGAGTTCAAAAATTGATCTCAGAAATAAATATTGGGTAGGGTCAATAAGGTTCATATAATAAACTAGTTTTAAAGTCCTGCTTTCACGAATTCGCCTCTCCCCTTCTATGACTTCTCATTTATTAATTCCATATAGCTGATTACGACCTTAAAGGTTTTTAACAAAAAGGATGGAAATAGTGCACTTAATCGTCGTTGAAGATTTATTTATTTGCTTACCAATCTGCAGTGGACGTTAACACATCTTAATTACATATTAACTGAAACTGAAAAATAAAATTAAAAAAATTTCTTTTTTATTATTCACTTTCGAATAAGGTTCCTTAGTTTAAGAAATTTTAAATTGTTACTTTTATACATGTAATATAAAAGAAATTTGATAAAAAGTCATTAAGAGTGGTGAAATACGATTCCTCTAAATTTTTCTTGATTGATGATTGAAGTCTTTCGAATTTTCTATTTTGAAGAATTCGAATAATAAAATTAATAATACAGAAAGTTACTTTAAGATTGAGAAGAAGGACGCATCCATAAAATAATATTAAAAAAAAATTAATTTTTGACATAATGAACTTATTTCGAGAAATTTTATTATTCGTGCTTACATAAAACTGAAACATAACGGAATAAAATTATCTATTGGTAACGATGCAATATGTTCAATTTCTCTCCGGTTGAGTTCCCTTACCGTCAGGCTAACAATGGACGGTTTTTCTCTTCTCCCACGAATAAGCGTTAGGTTTAACTACAAAATTCTTCACGAAATCGAATTTGGTCGACTTGATAAGGTTGCTGGGCTTAACTTAGGAATCCTCTTATCTTCTAGGTGTAGTTGAAAATTACAAGGTAGCTCCCATCATCCATAAGTTACGTCAGTAGTTTATAGATATATACACCTAGATTTTTTTTCTTTTTCTGTTTAGTTTTGAATAACTGGACCCAGCCAAATTTTAGGACCCGCTACGTATTATTAGCATTTAATTATTATCATAATATTAGCCTAATTATTAGCATTTATTTATGATGTGCTTAAACTTCAGATGTAGCCAATAATTCCAAAACTCTTTGTTTTTCCAAAATGAAAAATACTGAAGCTGAATAGATTTTCCCGAATCGACAAATTGTTTGGTTATTTGCGGGACAGATGAAAATACCGTATTTTTTATTGTTTTCAAATCAGTAAATAATTCTTTTCTTAGCAAGTCGACTCCAGAAGTTGATTTTCTTAGATAAAAATATTTAAATAGTTTTCATTACATCCTGCTTCACTTGTAATCTTTATTATTTTTATTTTGTCACACTTTATTAACGTCATTTTTCGATCAACGTATCTACACACACTGAAAGATAGCCTATTTCGAAACTTCTGTTTTTACGATATTAAACTATACATTTATGATTTAAATTAATCTTAGCAAGTGTTATTTTTATAACCATAAGTTTAATGACTACAATAAAGATTTATAACATAATTTACCCAATTGTAAAAATATAAAATTCTGTATATTGTATATACCGGTTTATAAGTCGACCCGCTATATTTTTGATTGCGCGCTTGTAATTTTTGGTATGTCAGGTGTATAAGTTGACTGCTGAAAGAACCAAATATGAAAATTTTTAAAACGAAAAAACATGAAAAAAAATTATTAAGTCTATAAAGACTATTAAGTCTAGAAAAAAAAACTATTAAGTCTAGTATCTGCAAAATTTTCTTTAGTTAAAAATATTCCACATTGTACTCACTCGCATTTATGTTACATAAAATGCTTTGTAATTATTGTAAAATCTAATAAAAAATGTGAAATTTCGAATTCTTTTGATGAGGGTGGAGAAAATTCTGTGTGGAACTCAGTAGTTTAAATTTGAAGCTTTATGGTATTTTTTTAAAAGTTTTTCATTGTGTTATATTTTTTGAAATAACTTCTCTTATTTAAATTTTTCTATCTGAAAGTAATTTAAAGTACGGTTTTTGAAGAAAAAAAAACTTTGTAAGTAAAATTTATTGCAAGCATATTAAGAATAGTGTTGTAAAGGGCAAATTGATACAGAGTTATTCATATCTGTCTCATTGAGTGAAATGCATGGATATTTCGTGATCAACGAATGTCCGACTTTATTACTGGTGCATAAGTGCCTGATTTACGTCAAATTTTGAAGGTATGAAAAGCCTTATTTCTTTTATTATTATTTCTAACTCTTTGTTTTATTATATTTTATTCTTATTTCTTTTATCATTATTTCTTCTATTATTTATATTTTTTCAACCTTATTTTTATTATTATTATTTCCACCATACAACTAACAATTTTCTATTAAATGATTATTATTAAATTTTATATTAAATGAAACTCCTACAATGTCAGATATTAGATTATTCAAGATTTCAAGGTACTTCTGCCATGGGGATTTATGCACCTTGAACTCATCCTCGACATAAGAAAAAAAAATTGTGCCAGAAACATACAAAATAAAACGCCTTTAAAAAACAAACAAAAAAACTGGAAAAAATAAATGAGTGATAGCTAAAATTTTTCAAGACTACTGAAAAATGCTTAAATTTATCTTTCATTCGTAAATTCGATTCTTGAGTTATTTTCTCCACCAATATATATTTCCTTTAAATTAAATATTTTTTAATTGCTTAAAATATCTAGTTTTATCTCACATTTGCGACCACTTTGAAAAATTTTCCAGATCGTGGGAACCCTGCAGCAAGTAAAATAAAATTTTATGCGTTTTTTTCAACTTTTTAATTTTTTAACTTTAAGCAACTTTAAAATAGTTATTGACTAACATAAAGGAAATGAGAGATAAATGTGTGAAAGATTTTAATAATAAAAAAAATTGGGAAAAAATGCTATTACAGTTGACCGTCTTAATAGAGTATACTACAAATAAATTTCTTAGTATAAAAAAGTCGATTTTTTATCAATTATATTTTTTAGATATTTTAACTCTTCTTTCTTCTCAATATAAAGTTTATTCTATTAATAATTTATGCTTTTTCCAAAAATAAAATTAAAAAACTCATGTAGGAATTTTTAATACATTTTTTTACAATTAATCGTTTTATATATTTAGTTTATCTTTAAAACAGTTTTTCATATTTTTCGAACCATAGTTGTAGAGTTGGTAGTTGAAATTTTCGACTCCAAATTTTTCAGAAAGCCAATCACCGACCGATCATTGAAACTTTCATTTAATCTTAGATTCAAGACATGCATTTGTAAAAAATATTAATGCACAATCACGCATAACAAATAAATGTCTTAACCCAAGCTGATTCTTTAATAAATATTGAAGGAAACTAACCATGATACATTAAATTTAATTTTTACCTTTAGAACTTAGCTTAATAAATTTGACTTAGGAATTTTATGAGCTGAAGGATACCTTATTTGTTAAATATTCAATAAAGTAATTTATAAATATGTATTATTTGCTATAAAAATTGTTGCAATGTTAACATGGATTGACATAAAATCATAATTATAAATACATTTTTAATTATAAAAGTGTATTAGGATGTAATTATTTAAAAAGTAAGTAATTTTACAAAAAAAAAAAATGTTTAATTATGCGTCAATGATATGAACCTATCAATCTAAAAGATATTCGTTAACTTTATTATTTGTAATGTATTTATGCTTTTAGAAATAATTACAGCTCCATAGACAATATTAATTTTAAAATAATCCAAATCAGGAATTAAAGCTTGTAAAAATACGAAATAGTTTTGAAAGATCGCCTTGAAGGTGAAAAGCTAGATTGTCCCTCAGTCTCAATAGTTTTATGTGTACTTTTTTAATATTTTAGTAAAAAAAAAAAAAAAAAAATAGGCTCAAAAACGTTTAAAGATTATAAATTAATTTTGTAATAAGTAATAATTTAAACGATTATAGTAAGATTAATAAAAGTAATATTTCTATCCTCATGATTATAAACATTTGTCTAAATCATTTTCATAATCGGAGTTGGGCTAATTTTTTTACAATTCCGATTTATAGACATGATTATTTTGAATGCAGAATTTATTGAAAAGTTACGAAAAGGTTATTTAGTTTATTATTTTTAGTTGAGTCAGATTACAAATTCTCTCTACGACCCAGCTCTCATTTGATTTTTGTATTTATAAATTTTAAGAAAAGCTTTTTATTTTTTTAATTTTTGCAACTAATTTTGCTCGATTTGAAGATTTAATTGATTACACCAATTAAATATTTTTCCTTAAACAAATTTCAATAAACTACACTGCGGTCTGTAAGATATTAATAAATGTAACTAAATAAATATACAAAAAAAAAAAATGATTATTTTGAAGATTTTAAATTTGAAAATTTTTTTTTCTTTCCAATTGTCATGTTTCCAAAGAATCACCCATAACTGTCTAATATTAACATTTCAAGTTACTTATGCTTACATATAAATCAAATGCCTTTAGTCTGAATCTATTATCTGCAACTGGATCGCAATATTATTAGGCTTGCTTAATTTTTAGTGGGATGATAAGTGGTTATGAAGAAAGTTTGAAATAAAAAATTTATGATAGAATTTTTAAATAAAAATGAAAGCTTAATGCAAGCATTACTTTTTATAAGCATTTATGGAGAAAAAAAATTTGCTAAATCTATGTAAATTATAGGAAATTTTGCCATTTATAATGGACATTTTAAAGGAATTATTAAATATATTGTAAGAAATGGTGTATTATATTTATATAGTATTTGACTATTTCGAAACCAAATCTTATCAATGAAGACACAAGAAGGCCTCCCATCCATTAATCATATGGTACTTGGGAACTTAATCCCCGCACCATGACGAAAATGCTACAGCGGATGTTAGCAATAAAGCCCTGACCTTGGAATTTATGGTTGTTGGTTGATAATAGATTACTAAAAGTTCAATGTAGATTGTTAAAAATTAAATTTATAATTATTATATAAGATTACAAATGAGATGAGCTAAATTATAATCATTAAGATATATAACCTGAGTTTCATGTCAAAATTACTGATTTAAATAAATTGCAAGTTGCATTTTATTTAATAATAAAAAATACTATTTTCGACTATTCGAATTATTTGTAAACATAGCATAATTTCTCTTATTGTTTATTATACTTTGCTTAGTTCAAGCCTCTCTTTACAAACTATTTAAATTAAACCCCCCTCCCTCTCTTTCCATTTTTAAATTGAAAATAATACAGAGATGAATGTGCTCCGGAAAAAATCCGGGTTTCCAGATGTTTCGCTATCCGCGATCAGGAAATCCACAGTCCAGAAGTTTACAGAAATCATCGATCACATTTATGTATAAAAACTATTGTATATTTTATTTAAAAATATTAGAACTAGAATTTATTCTTGGCATCTCTTTCATTCGTAAATATTTTTTCTGGTAAAATAATAAATGTGATTAGAGATAAAAGTAAACTAAATACATAACTATTAATTTAAATTATGCTGCATATAATTTATGTAGACTTTCACGTTGTGAAAATATCAATGATTTAAATTTATAAAGATATTAATTTTTTGAAATGCGTCATTAATGATTTTCTCAGGAAATTTTCAGGACTTTTTAATTGGGCTCACAATCACCCCTGATAATAAGAATAGGGGTGGAAAATAAGACACTACTCGTAAGTGGAATAAAACAAAAATTTTTATTTGTCATGCTGCTCGAGAATATTTCAATTAAGAAGTTAAAAAATTCTGTAGAAAATTAGCAATTAGTTGTGGTGCAGCTACATTTTCTTACAACTCTTAAATCAAGAAATTGATCCTCTTTTGTATTCTTAGCAATTGCAATCGAAAATCTTCTGTTATAAATAATGTTGCTTGCTAGTTGAAGGCATCACATATGATTGTGATTTTTGGAACTTACAATAACACTGTATGGCTAGATTAAAACAAGAGAAAAACAAGCTTAATTTCCTGATACACAATTAATTAAATAATTTTTTTATACATATTAAATTGGATTTTTACTTACTATATTGTATATTTAATAAGATAGCTTATCCATACATTTTTAATGTTTATTAACACATCATTGTTCATTTTAATTGAAAGTTTATAACAGCAAAGATATATTTCATTAATAAAAACTAGTAGGACAAAATATTACTCGTACTAAGATGCAGTTTCCGTGTTTTGAGAGGCACATGTAAGATATGCAATTTAATCACTGCAGGTGCAAATAATTTAATACACGATTTAAAACGCAAAATCATACTCTTTTTTCTTACTAAACATTCCCTCAGATTTTTGACTTTATAGCTTGAGACGAATAACAAAACATTTCTAACAGTGTTATTGATAAAGATGTTGAGCCATAAATACTAAATAAAAAGACTCATTCTTGTATTGATATCTTTGTTAATGAATATATTCGGACTTCTCTTTTTGAATTAAAATTTGCCTGGTTTTTGGGAAAGTACTGCACAATTTTCTCAGATTTTTTTGTCCACTCTTTTTGGAAAGCTTATTACGTGTAAAATAATAAGTTATATTGATTTTTGAAAAGGGCTGTTTTAAAAATACAAGCTACAGTGGATACGCAGTGCATGCGAATCGTCAGACAATTTCCATCCTAGAGCCTTTGATACATCAGATACTGTTCAAGCAATTTTCAGTTTGCTTCAATGCAGGGTTGGCAGGTTTTTGACATGTGACAGTTTTTGACGGTTTAAACCATGGTTTAAACCGTCACGTCAAAAACCTCACTGTAAAAAATGTCAAAAACCTATATTCATATGTGAAATTTAATTAATACATAAAATTTATATATATTTTTTATAAAGGATAGTGTTTCTAAATATGTTCTAGAAAAAATAAATTTAAAATTTTGAAGAAACACTTATATTTTGAATAGTAACCAAAATCTTGTACTTTTGAAAGCTCACATCTTTTGTAATATTATGTATTCATTTTCATGTGTTGTTGAAAATCTGCTGTGATATTATTAAGAAATTTATTTATAACCAAATTTAGTGTATAGTATAGACTATACTAAAAATTCGACATTTTTAAAGATAAACATTAGCAGTTTTGTACATTAGACATCTTTTAAAGAAAAATCTTTTTAATATTCTTTTAAATCTTCTTAATAATCTTTTTAACATAAGACAATACAAATTTAAGTGCTTTCTGTTAAATACACAGAGTAGTTAGTGTCGATTTACAGTATATTCAGCCTATTCATTTACTATGCTGAAAATTTAGTTTATCCAAATACTTGTGAATTTCATTTTGCTAAATACTATATAGTTTTGTTGAATATCTAAATATTCAGCTGTTGAATAATTACTTCTTGCTTTCAAGATATGCATTATTTGTATTCTTAATACAAGTGGAGAAAAAAAAATTAAGAGGTAAAAATTGTTTTAAAATGATAAGTGTAATAATTATAAATAAATATAATAAACAATATGAATTATATTTATCATTATTCACAAATATAACTACTTTTAAATTCAAATTAACATACTGGATAATAAAGATATTCGGTATAACATTAAAAAAAAATTTTATACACTTGTATCAAGTTTGTATTTATACAACATAACTTGTAAGTTCCTTATAAATATTAGTTATATGTTCCTTATATGTCAAAAATGCATAGTAATAAACTTTTAATTTTCTTAAGTATCAAAAAAAAAAATATTTTTTTTCAAAATATAAATGTATTTAAAAAATTTTTGTGCTAAATTTTTCTGCACATGCATTTGAATATAAATTTCTGAGATTTTAAATCTGTTATTTTACCTTAATTTTAATTAAAAAATATTTTGAAGCCTGCTGATTACCTATATGGGCTGATTTTCTTGGCTAACTTCAGTTTTTGACATTTTTGACGGGTTTCTGACGGTTTAAACCAGTATTATACCCTTGTCATGTCAAAAACCACTTTTTGACGTCAAAAACCCAACCCTGCTTCTGTGTAATAAAATAATAATAAATTCGAACCAAGGGCGCCGGCAGCGGGGTGCAAGGGGGTGCACTTGCACCCCCCTGCCTTTTTTTAAACAATTAAAGAGATACAGGAAAAAAAATTTGTAATAAATTTTTTTATTAAACATATTTTTATTGAAAAACAAATAATTTAGTAATTATTGATGCATAACAATTAAAAAATTATTCAATCAAATAAGAACTGTAATCGTCTTGTTTGCTGTCCTAATCAGTTTATAACTTTTTCAATGAGTCATCTTTGATTCTTTTCTTATGCACACTGAGCATGCACAAACTTAATATGATATCTAAGCTATATTTTTAAATTTCATTTCATAAAATATAAGAAATATTATATTTTCTATTTGTTATTTAGTTTAACAAAGGTGTATAACACAAACTGACTTCTCACAACTGTGAAACTTCATCAACACAATAAATACCAATGTTAATCGTGCGCAAACACATTAGTATACGAAACTACTGTTTGTAGTTATTTTTGTTTCAAAGTCAGTACCAACGCCATCAATGCAGTTTCTCGTGGCAAAATTTGCAAGTACACGAAATTCGTACTTTTTTGAAAAATATCTTGTTAACAATGAAGAAATGTATATTGAAAAAATTAACAAATGAAAGTATATGTAATAACAAAACAAAATGTAATAACAGAATATTTAAAAAAAAAAAATTTTTTTTTTGGGGGGGGGGTAGTTTGTTAGAGGGTTGCACCCCCTTTTATATTATTCTGCCGGCGCCCTTGATTCGAACTCATTGAACTTCATAGCTTCGAATATGGAAAAATCATTTTAACACATTATTTTACCCAATATAAGATTTCTAAAAATGCAGAGAAGGAAAAGTTACGTTAAAAATACATCAGGGAATAGAAATCCTAAATACATATTTAATATCATAATAAACAAATATCTGTCTAAGAAATGGGCAAATAAAAAATGCTTTATAAAAATAAATAAACTTACCTTCCTCTCTCCTTTGTCATTGTCTAAAAATGGGGAAAAAACTGCTTCTCCCCCCTCTCTATTATAAAATAGCGGCTGACTATGAAGATTTTATTTATTTATTTATTTTAACGAAAAAAACATCTTAAAATTTCCTTTAAAGAAATGTAAGGTCAAGAGGAATTTAAAAGAAGTTACACAAGTGAAAGAAATGTTTCTTATGAAACTCGTCTCTTAAAGAAAAGATTAATATGTCATTAAATATTATTGTTTGAAGTTTTTGATTATTGGAATATGTCTCACAAAAGTGGGATACTAATTTATTTTATTTTGTTAAAAAATCTTTAATGTTACGAGATGTTTAAAATATGATTTTTAACATTATTGAAAAGAAAGCTCATTCGTTTTTACGGGACGTGGTGTAACGCATGATACTCGTCGCCTCTAACACATGATCTTATGAAAATGAAAAAAAAAAATTGAGATAGTAATAATTTCTGTTATATATGTCAGGAACAATGATAATTACCATATTAGCGACTTGGTTACATTTAAAACGAAACATAGGACTCAATGCGTTTTTTTATTTTTATTTATTTTAAATATTGCGACAGTTTCAGAATTGAAAATATTCATTAAAAGATTCGGGGAATTTTTTGCAAATTTTCATAAGATCATGTGTTAGAATTTTCATAAGATCATGTGTTTTGTGCTTTTATAAGATCATGTAACACAAATATAAAAACACAAAATTCTCTTTGCAATATTTAGTAATAATTTTAATTAAATCTTTCAATTTTAGTTCTAATCTTAAACTCTAAGCTGGAATTTAATTTTAAAATTTTATGACTGTGAAGAGCATTGACCTGATGTCGTATTCTGATGCATTGATTGTATTGACTTGTTTGGAGTTCTCTCAGAAATGTTTTTTATTTTCAATTTCTCAGTAAAAAAAAAAAAAAATAATTAAATAGATAAATGAAATATTTTTTTTACTGATTTGATTAAAATTTTAACAAAATCTTCTAATCGCGTTTAAAGTTATAGTTTTTTTTAAATTAAACTCCAAATTTATAATTGAAATACGTGCAATGGAAACTAGTATTATACTTGCGAACAACTTTTTTTCAAGTTTAAGTGTTGTTTATTATGTTGAAAGTTGACATTGTACTTTTCTCTATAAATCAACTACAGATATTTTTTAAGATGCAAGCAATCATGATGGATAAAACAAATCAATTAGGTTAAAAATAGCATAAATGCTAAAGAACAAATAAAAGCAGCAAAAGTTCTCTTAGAGCCCTAAAATGTAAATTATATTTTACTTTTATATATACTACAGTGCAGGTTGGTATAATCAAACTGAAGAAACAAAGAAATACTGTATTGACTTATGTCAAGACACTGTAACTAATTTTATAATACATATTTATTTTTAAAACTATATACAAAAATATCTGAAATATATTTCTTATTAACAAAATAGTTCACTGTTGCCTTCTAAGGATAAATTATTTTAAATGTATAATTTGCTTTTGTAGATCCATTTACTAGGATATTCCCCAATTAATTATTTTTTATGTAAAAATATTGATTTTTCTGTGAAGATTTTCTTATTATTTATTTTGAATCTACCATTCCTTTTTTTTCTTATACTATTATATAATATCTTATTTAGTAATGTTATAAGAAATTTCTCTCTTTTTTAGTCGTATAATTATGAAATAAGACTTGGTTCTTGTACTTTATCACTTTTGAAATTGCATTTGAATAAAACAATGTTAAAGTAAAGTTACTGTGTATGATAATGAAATATATATAAATATTTTCTAAAAACTTTTATAACTTTTGAAACTGCAAACAAATGAATAAAATAATAAGGTTAAAGTAAAGCACTTTAAATGTATTAATTGCTTTCTCAGGTCTATTCCTTGAGATCTATTTTAATTTATTATTTGCGTAAAAGTATCGATTCCTTTGTGAATAATTTCTTATATATATTTCCAATTGAAAATTATCATCTTTTTCTGATTAAATGTTTAATTTGACGAAAAACGATTTAATAAAATATCATATATCTGAAAAAGCAAACAAGTGTGGCAAATTTTTTTTTGAATGTATAAAGTGCTTCCCTAACTCATTTCTCAAATCTATCATAGTTCATTATTAGCGTAATAATATGTATTTCATTGTGAAGAATTTTTAGTATGCATTTGGAATAAGAAAATTTAATCTATTCTTTTCGTCCTAATTACGCATCTGAAATGGTGAATTTAGCGATAAAAGCATTAAGTAATGTATTGCAATAAAAATACCTTATAAAATTTCGTTACATTTGAAATTGCAAACTTTTAAGGTAATTGCCATAAGATCTTCATCCTAATTAAAAAATAATAAAAATAAGGTTAAAGTAAAACATTTAAATGTCTAAGCTTTCTTAGAAACGTTTTCCTCAGATCCATCTTAAATGCATTTTGTATTGAAAAATGCATAGTTCATTTAAATCTTCATCCTATTGAAAAATGAATAAAATGTTTAAATTAAATATGAATTATATTTCAGAAACAAAGAAAAGAAACTGTGGTGCATTATAAGACTTTTTAAAATTATTATTCAAATGTAATCTCATTAATTTTGAGTCAAACAGATTTTTTTTAAAAAAAAGAATAAAAGGATTAATAACTTTAGATTAGACGATTGCAAAACGTGTGTTTTATCTTCAGGAACTGACACCGTGAGTACGTTATTCAAGAACTAATATTTTGTACATGTTATTTAAGAACAAGAAATCGGAACCGGTTACTTAATAACTGATATATCTTAACCGATAAGTTCTAAGGAGTAGTCAGGGAATTTGAGCCAATGAGAAGGAAGAGGCGTAAACGTCATGATCCGAGGAAAACTGGTTCCCTCCGCCAGAAACGTTATCTTCCTTCCTCGGCGACTCTTCGCCAACTTGCCGTAGTTATGATAATATCCCCAAAGAGCGAATTTTTTCATTCATATGGTTAATTTTCGAATTATAAATTTCAGTAAATATGAAGTAAAGCAGAGTTTTATGTTATCGTTTATTCTATGCCAAGGAGCGAGAGCCATAGAAAATGAAACCGTTGCGCTGATTGGGTAATGAACTTACGTATGAATGCAAATCTCTGATTGGTTGAAAATGAGTTGAATGAGACAAAAAGAGTCGAGAATCGAATGAACGATCCTCTGATTGGTTAAAAACGAGCCGAATGCGAGAAAAAGAATCAAGAGTCGAATAAACGACTCAATGAACTGTTTGCCTATCTCTTAGCATTAAAAGAATCATAAAGCCAAATGAATCGATTCTTTTGAACTGTTTCCTATCCCTTAACATTGAAATCGGCTCAAAGAGTTGAATTGAACTTCTAAACGATTCATTTGAGTCGTTTCGTATCTCTTAACATTGATATCGGCTCAAAGAGTTGATTTAGATTTCCAATCAGTTCTTTTGAGTCGTTTTCCTATACTTTAACATTGCATTCGATTCACTGAACTGTTTAAATGATTCATTTGAGCGGTTTTATATCTTTTAACATTAAAAGAACTGTTTTGAGAAACGAATCGATTCTTTTCGCTATTATCTTTTTTTCTAAAATTAAAAGATGCCTTCAGAGGGATGGGGGTTATGAAAAGGGGCAAGTAACTAAAAATTTTCAGAAAAAAGGACAGGTTTTTTTTTTTTTTTTTTTTTTTTTTTTTTAAAGGAAAGATAAAAAAAAAAAAATATTTATTTTTTTAATGATTGAAAAACTGTTTATTGCGAAAAATGTGAGTATTTAGAGTAAATATTCTTTTACTGCTGGGGGGAGGGATATTTTTAATTATTTTATTTATTTATTTTTTTCCCCTTTTCTTTTCTTTTTTTTTTTGTTAGGAATACTTTTAGACAAACTTATTGAATATCAATTCATATCCTCTCACTTTTTCAAGTTTCAATTTTTTAAGTTTTAAAACGCAATTTAACTATTTTTTTATTTTGTTTCACGTTATACAATTTGAATTTTTTTCATTATTATATGTGAATTTACCGTTTTATTTTTTTACGAATATCTTTATTATTCATTATTGGTCTTTATATTAACAATTTTTTTTAAAAAAATAATCATTTTTTAATAAAATTGATGAGTCAAACAAATATTAAAAAAAAAATAAATATATTAAAATTCTAAAAAAATTATTAGCATTGCCTAGATTAGCAGTTCCTAAATGGTGTTTCGCGGAACCCTTGGGTTCCGTTTAGAATTACAGGGGTTCCACTAGTTAGTACTTTTTATAGCCACATTCAACTGGACCACCCAAGTGGAACATTCTGCTTTTGAACCCTAGAGCCCAAGATCTAGATTAATGGTTCCCAATTGGTGTTCCGGGTAGCCCTATGGTTCCGTGGAAAAGTTACAGCGGTTACACGAGATAGTACTTTTATAGCCACCCAAGTAGAACATTCAACTTCTGACCCCTAGAGTATAGGATCTAAAAGAGTGGTTCCCAAATGGTGTTCCATGGAACCCTAGAGTTCCGCCAAGAATTGCAAGGGTTTCGCTAATTGGTATTTTTTTTAGCCACATTCGGCTGACCACTTAACTGGAATATTCTGCTTCTGCACCCTAGAGCCCAAGATCTAAATTGATGGTCCCCAATTGGTGTTCCGGAAAGCTCAATGGTTCCGTGGAAAAGTTACAGCGGTTACACGAGATAGTACTTTTATAGCCACCCAAGTAGAACATTCAACTTCTGACCCCTAGAGTATAGGATCTAAAAGAGTGGTTCCCAAATGGTGTTCCATGGAACCCTAGAGTTCCGCCAAGAATTGCAAGAGTTTCGCTAATTGGTACTTTTTTTAGCCACATTCGGTTGACCACTTAACTGGAATATTCTGCTGCTGCACCCTAAAATCTAAATTAATAGTCCCCAATTGGTGTTCCGTAAAGCCCTATGGTTCCGTGGAAAGGTTACAGCGGCTACACGAGATTGTACTTTTATCAGGTGTTCCGCCGAAAGAACGTTAATTATTTAGAGTTCCATGGCAGAAAATATTGAGAGCCCCTGACCTAGATCAACTAATTCAAATACTAAAACAGTCTAAACTAATTTGTACGACCACCTTTTATAAAGACTCTTCCATTATAACGACCATTAAAAAAAGAATCAAAGAATCGATTCATATAACCGTTCATTTTAGTGAATTGATTCTAAAGAATCGATTCATTTAAATGAATCGATTGGCACATCACTAATTGTAATTGAAAAAACTTGAGCTGAAATAGTTGAAAGTAACGCATACTATTATACATGCGTAAATTTTTTAGAAATAGTGGTGAACAAAATCATTTAAAAATTAAGTTTATAAAAGAGAAAATAGTATATATTTACTACCGTTTTAAATATAAAAATAAAATTTTACGCCAAATGCGTAAAAGTTGGCAGGTATGCCACTGGGAACAATGATAATGGAAGGGATTAAAAGTTGGCAGGTATGCACCTTTAGTAAAGGTACTTTCTCAGCGCTACAAAAAGTTGCATTATGCCATTTTGGAAGGTGAGAGATTAATCAATTAAAACTTTGAATAAAAAGAACCTTGAATATTTTCTTCATAAACCAAACTTTAATTTCAGTTGATTTGAGCAAAAGTAAAAAAAGGTAAAAAGTGAAATAAGTTTTTTTTTAAATTATGCTACTACATAGCTTCGAAGAAAATTAAGTTGTTACGGTACCCAATACTTTACGACAACAATTAGAACTTTTATCAAAAGAGTAAATAAAGTCAAGTGAAAATACATAATTACTTCATTAAAAGGTGATTTAAACTTTAATAAGGCATTAATTTTAATGACTATTCTTGATCAACAGAAAGAATTAAAATATTAATGCACCACGTGAAAAATCTCAAACCTCTAAATTGACATAATTAAGGAATTACTTCGTTAAAATATTGCTTGCAGCCGTAATTTTAAACATTATTCTTTTAAGTATAGAGAAAGACTTTTCATAAGGATACATCAAATTTTTAAAAAATATAATTTTTGGTTTGAAAGTGTATACCACTAGAAGTGTTTAACGGTCTCCCATTATGGCATCCCATCAATCTACTTAATATTTAGCTACGCTAAATGTTTATGCGCAGGAAAGGTGTGATCGATTATATTCTTCTCCCCTGAAGAAAATAAAGAGTATTTTGACAGATTTACAATCTCTCGATTATGAAACGGCTCGCGTCTTTCTTTATGTTTAAAGCCTTCCCCTAATGCAAGACAGTTCTGAAATTTAAATCTTTTATTTGTGTACATAATGAGGTAAAATAATGATGTGTCTTATTAAGTAAGAATTTATCGTCATCCGATGTCCTAAAGAGCTGGCTTTAAGTAATTGAATTAGTTTCGTGGGATTTACAGTGAGAACCATAAAATAACATTGACATTTTAAAAGCGCCATTACTTGAAATCTACTTCATCTTACTCAAAATTAGATGTGCAATAGAATTAGATGCGTAGGAAAAAAAAGTTTCACACAAAAGTGACTTAGAAAGTTTAGAATAAAATATTTTAATGTTACCAAAGAATGAAAATGTTTGATTAGGATAAGAATACTTAGATTTAATCTTCATTACTGTTTTTCACAAAATAAAATTATTTAAGAATACCTAGAATTAATGTGCATTTGACATATTGTAACTAAGAGGAAGTATGAACAACTTTTATACATTAGCACAGTGGTTCGAAATATTTTTGAAGTTATACTTCTTATGCGACTTCCAACGAGGTTGCGTTAAACGTTTAACGCTACATTTTTATTGGTCAGGAAATCACGTGTTAGGATCCAGTTTTCCCTCATTCATTTCCATATTGTTTTGGTTCTCACTAGCATAAAAATAATAAAAGTCATAAAAGTACTGTTTTTCTATAAATATTTTTTTAGTTTGATTTGATACACATATAATTTAATAGGGTAATATTTTTTATTTTCAAATTAAGAGGATAACAATTGTAAAAAATGAGTGAAAACAATCCCACGGACAATGCGACGGATTTAAGGTTATGTCAAGGTACGTCACTTGCGAATATTAATTGATTGTTAGGTTTTCTCTTCTGAAATTACATTATGGCGCATTCACATACATTATTAATACAAATACATTTTCCAGGGCGAGATGATGAGGCAACCACAAGCACTTCCACTGTTTCAAGAGGTCCACGATGGAAAAATGCACAATATTACCGTGATTACAGAGCACGGAAGCGAGCGGAGCTGGAAAAAGAGTCGTTGAATAGAACTAGTGATCCTTCTACGACTGCTGATTCTTCTACAATTAGCGTCGCAGATTGCGAAGTTTAACTTCTTCCGCGCGGAAGGACTCCACGCACTATTTTTTTTGCTTACGGAACCCTAAATGATGGAGCTTCTTTTGGAGGAACACCAACTTACTGAGTAAAATTCATTATTTAGCAATAGTCAAATACTAACAAAAAAAAGGGAGGCTCGAATTAATTTGAAAAAAACTGTTTTTATGTTAGGCAGCTGAATTAGCAGTGGTTTCTACTTTAGTGGCTTTTGTCGTATGGTAAGTTAAAATTGAATAAAATATGCTTAATTATGGTTTTTAAAAAGAACTTGTAAACTGTGACAATGATTATCACAGAAAAATATTTCTATTTCTTTGAATTTGGTTATTTCATTTTGAATCGTAAAGATTGTTTATAAATATTGATGCAATTCTGATTATATTCGATGCAATTCTCATTTTGATTATGTAATTCTGATATTGATGTAAATGTATATTCTTTTGGTAATTCCTTTTTGTCTTTACTTTATATTGTAGTTGGAAAATAAATATATATTTTTCGAAATTTTGATATTTCCTTTTTCATTAGCAATTTATTCAAATAATTTCAAAAAATAATCAAAATATTATACATGCTTTTTTGAAGAAAAGCATAGTTAAGGGTTGCATAAATTATAATTGATTATAAAAAATTCCTAACTCACAGAACCTTTAGCTTCTACAAAATATTATTTCGGAAAGGCTGCATACCTGTTATTTCTATCGGATTCTGAAGGAAGATTTTATTTTTATATTTAATGTGATAGCAAAATTATTACATTCCTTCTTGGTTAGTGTTTTATCAAATTTAATTTAATATAATTTTAATTACCATTATATTTAAATAATTTTAACATATATAGTAAAAATTTTAATATTTATGATTGCCGTGTTGTGTTTAAGTAATAGCAAAAAAATTTACAATTTGACAACATTATGTTTTTATTTTTGTTCCTCCGATTGTTTCACTACCTTGTACGTACATACTTAAAAGTAAAACGAAAAGTTTGTTGTTATTTGTTGTTTGTTGTCCATTTAGTTTGTCTTCGAAAGGATTAGACAAAGCTTATAATGTACTTTTTCTTTTCTTAGGGTTCATACAACCAACCTTTGCTTTTTCCGATGTGATAGTAAAACGTAAATAAAAAATCAATTACTGACAAACATATTTGTATGTTTTGTGAGAGTTTAATCTCACCAACTTGCATTTACCATGCATTTATATGCATACTTAATTAATTTATGTGTAGTTAAAATCCTTCATAATGAAAGCAAAAATTTTACAATCACTTTAAGTACTTAATTCACTTTAACACGTTCACCCCGGGTGTTGCGCCTGAAAGCGGGACGGAAAAGAGAAAATACTGGTAGAAGAACTATTTCAATATTAGATAATATTCGGGAGGAGTTAATCTATTCTCAACAATAGCAATTCACTGTAAGGAAATTCAACACGGCGAAGAAGCAATTCAATAAAAAAATTGCATCCGTTAAAAACAATTGGTAGTTGTGGATTTTTATTATTCTCGGAAAAAAACTAAAAAATGAAATTTTAATTTGTTACCAGTTTTAACTCCGGTGCGCCCCCCAACGATGCAATCTAGCAATAATGTGGATACATTTTAAACTCTGCTGAATCCTGAATGTTTTTTGGCATACTTTCAACAAATTTTGCTGCGTTTTAATATTAGTATCCTTAATTATTGCAAAATAATATTTTTATTTGTTTTCGAGAGCAGATGTTAGAATACAAGAAAATCTTTTTTCTGGAATACCTTTGAACAAACCACAAGCTATTTATGATTACTGCCTTTAAAAACTTGAATAAACTTTAAGTTTTAAATCCTATTTAAATTCCTCAAGAAAATGCTTCTCACTACGAATGATTAATTATACCCCGAAATAACATACCGCTTACTTTCTTGAAATTGCTCATTATTCACACTAGCAATTAAAGTAAGATTGCTGTTCAGTTGCTCACAGTGAATTGGAATAACGTCATCAACCATTTAGTTATTTTTACGGTAATGAACCGTCTTCGTGATCCTTCAACAAAGCTAATTTCCAAGTTCTGTAATTACAGGTATTTCCTGATTGGTTTATTCGCTTGGAATTTTAAAAATCGCTCTCTAATTTTCATAGTTTTATCTTAGCACTTATTGACGGGTTATTTCTTATCCAATTTCATTCAAATGGTATTATTAATTAGATGGATTTAAGAGATGTAATACGGATTTAGAGTTTCTTCAGAATTTTTTAATATGAAATAAAAACAGAGATGATTTTGAAAATTCGAAATTTAATTTTCACTTGAGGATTTACGATAATTTCCTTTCGGATATTTTCCTTTTATCCGTTTCATTAATTATCTAAAACACAGAAAATAATTATTTTAAAAATATTTTTTTTGAATATTTTTTTACAGTTAACAGAATATTATTCAATGCCAGGGATGCCACAGGTGACTAAAAATGTAAAAATGGCAAATGTTGAATAAAAATTAGCAACATTTTCAAGCAATTTTTTTTTCAAGCATTTTCACTATTAAAAGTAGAGGCAAACAATCGCTTTTTTCTTATTTTAATTTATTGAAATTACATACATTACTTAGCTCAATTTAGGCATATAAACCTTTGTCAAATCGAAAGAAGAATTTAGAGAAAGACATAACTAAGGATACAGAGATGCCAACTTGATCCGGACAGCAAATAAATATTTTCGAGTGGTAGTTTATTAATGTGTAATTCGTGATTTAATAAATTCAATTTATTAGGTTTTTATACACCACTATTCTAAATAATTCGAAGGCTTAAACAATTCGTTACTTCGTACCTGTTAAATCATGCAACACTGATTGAAAAGTAAGCAAAATTAGTCAATTATATGCAAATTTAAGTTGTTTTCCTTTTTTAGATTTTTATGCCGCGTCCGCAGCTGTTTGGCATCTCTGAGGATGCATCCATACTTACGGCGGGTTTTGAACCTGACACATCAACACTTTTCTCATAGTTTGGCAGTCGATTCCGCACGACCAGGTAGGTTTTTAGTCAAATGCAACCAAATATTGTGTTTCGTTTAAATATGGAAAATTTGGAATGTAATTTATAGCTGGTAGTTACTGATGTGAAATTAAAGATTATTCGAGTTTTTATCACTGTTAACATTTTCAGTCTCTCATAACTTCCCTGCAATGCTACAGTAATACGCATTTAAGAGTTTCTTTGAAACTTATTAAATATTAAATAAAAAACATGAATTGGATGATTTAACATTTATTTTTCCTTTAGGAAGTTAATAATTTCTATCTGACTTTAGCTTTATTCGTTTTATTCATTTACTAGAGTATACTCTAATAATTACTTCACTGAAATAATTTTTGGTGTATTTAACAGGATACTAAATGCAAATTTTTTGTGTTATACTTAATAGGTATTCAAGAAATTATTTAGAATTTAATTATAAAATTTAAAAAGAAAAAAAAATAGAGAGTTTAAAAGTTATTTTTTACTTAGGAATTTATAGTCATCTTGTATCTGATATGTAGTTTTTATTCGTTTAATTTATTCTCTTGAACATTCTCTAACAATTATTTCACGATTATATTTTTCGAATTTTTAGTATAATTGACAGGATTAAGTGTCCAATTTTATTCAATGCTATACTGAATATGTAAAAGAGAGTGACTCAATAGGCGTGGCCAAATTAACTCAAATCATAAAAATCGCTACCGAAATTTGCACTTTTCAACAAATGTTTTTCTTAATGGTAGTAAAATTATAAATAACTTCATTCTCCTCAAAAGTTTTAGAAAAATATAATAGTGCTTGTAAATTCATAATAGAAATTCGATTTTTAAGATAACGCTTCAACGTTTAGATGTCTAAGAGGGAGTTTTCATGCAGATTTATTTTATTAAATTACTTACATGTAAGTGGAAAGTATGGGAGTAATTTTAAATTTAACTTACAAATCTACAAATAATACATTAACACGTTCACGCCGGGAAAAGTGAAAATACTGGTACGGGTAAAGAGATAATACTGGTAGAAGAACTATTTCAATATTAGATAATATTCAGGAGGAGCTAATCTATTCTAAACAATAACAATTCACTGTAAGGAAATTCATCACGCTTCGCTTCGCTTTATTTAAAAAGAACTGGGCACCTGGGCCGCGCAGCGGCCCCTATCCCATACATCGTGACATATGTACATTGTGTTTAAAAACATTTTGAAATTTTGCTACATTGTGGTGGCAAAATAAATTCATCACGGCGAAGAAGCAATTCAATATAAAAATTGCATCCGTTAAAAACAATTGGTAGTTATGAATTTTTATTATTCCCGGAAAAAAACTAAAAAATGAAATTTATTGTTACCAGTTTTTACTCCGGTGCGCTGCCAAGATGAGACAATCTAGCGTGACCCACCGGTGGGTCACCTGACGTGAACGTGTTAAAACATAGGTTTAGTAACACGAATAAATTTTCCCAAAAAGCATAGAAAATTGGTAGGACTGCATTTTCCTTACAAAATAACACAAATGAATTAACTGTCTGTTTTCCTGTTTTTGTCTGCTTTTCATCACCGCTAATAACTTTTCAGAACAGCAAGAACCCAAAAATTAATTAATTATAAAGAGATTTTTTTTAAAAAAAGAATATCAGCATCGAGACAAAGCCTTCATTATATATGTTTTAATTATTATATATATTTGTGGAAGAAAACTACTTAAAATTAAACTAATTAATCAAATATCGGAGCAATAATTTTACAGCCACTTTATATATACATAAATAAAATTTTCTCGCAAAACCGTTAGGGGTTGCATCTAGGCATGCATAATCCATACATCACATAAAAATATCCTCTTCCTGTCTTAGAATTTCTTGACCGGATAATTAATTTTCTATTTGACATTTTGGTAGCATAAATTAGTTTTCACCTTCTTTCTTATTCTAAACGCCTCCACCACGCTAAAAATAAATATAATTACGAAATTTGCTTTTAATGTCTGCTGACAAAACATGATCGGTGCTCCATTATCTTTGAAAGAAAGTCTAGAGGCCGTTTCTTTTTACGTGATTTATGCGTTTAATTATTTCTGAGTGTGTGTAAAGACTTTCTGATATTAAATATATTTATACGCAATTCATTAATTCAAAGCAAAACTCAAATCTTTACAAGAAAGAACAATAAAATTTTTATGATAAATTAATTAAATTTAACCATTAAGTTAGTTCCAAAGAAGATCTATGCTCAATATTTTCTACTAGGCTATTTTCTATTATTAATTTATAATGCATATAGAAAGAGATAATTATAGATATTAACAAATATGAAAAAAATATTTATATACGTTTTTAAATATATTAATAATAAATATATTTTAATGTATTAATATATTGTAATGTAATGTAATGTAATGTATTGTGTAATGTATAATGTAATGTATTGTAATGTAATAATACATATTTATAATGCATGAAATAATGTATTTAAATATATTAAATATTTATATATAAATATATTTGAAATATATTTTATTAATACAGACCAAAACTAATTTTTTATCTCTTTTAAAAGCCTTTTTCCGCAGCGGATCAATAGGTTTCCCTGCTAAAGGCTTTTGCAAAAACGCAAAAAAAGTGCAAACTTTCCAGTTTTTGCCACAAAGATTCTAGTTGTAAAATAATTTGTAGTTTAAAATTTATCTTATGTTTAATAGATGCGAATTTAAAAAAAATATTGATCGTTTAATATATTAAATTAATCTGAATTAAAAAAAATATTATTAACTTGCGGTGATTTTTTATTATAGTGAGAATAAACACCTTTTGATAATGAACATCTAAAATTTAAGAAAATGTGAGTCTGACAGGAAAATTAATCATTTATTTATTCCTTTTGTGTTCACTTTTATTTGTTTACCCACGACTTTTAACCTCAGTTCTATTAAAAGCCTACAAAATTGCCCGTCTAAGTAGTGGTTATAGATATTAGTTTCCTTTACAATTTATTCAGTTTAAAAAAGGAATTAGATGAAGAGAAAATATAAAATAAATTTAATGCAAACAATTCAGATCGTAGAATTAACGAAACTCTAAATCCAATCTAATGTTGCGATGCAACTCTAGAATCAAATAGAATCATGCAAAATAAATTAACTTTAATCGTATTTTTGATAACGGGGATAAATTTGCATTATGATTTAATTGAAATCCACCAAGATGCTCTAATTGCACTTGAAGGATGCAATTAAAATTTAGCTAACGACAAACATGATACGCAATCGACGTTTAACGGGCCTTTTCTTATATATCTTACTAAAATTTGGTTCATTAGATATTATTATTATTTGGTTCATTAGATATTATGTTCATTAGATGTAATATTATTAGAGGAGTGCTTGATTAAAGCTCGTTTTTATTTATTTTGTTAATTTAAAATAATTTTAATGTCCTTAAAATATTTTGTTATTTATTTATTACATTGTAATTAAGCAGAAGGCATTATCGTACTTTATTATTTAATAAGGTTTATTTCCAAATAATTGTTCCCTTTTTTAGGCGTTGCTTAACGGAACTTTGCTAAACTGAACCTCAGAATAAACTCAAATTGTCTGAAAGAATTTCAAAGAGAATTAAAGCTGGACTGTTTTTGCTGGAAAAAGAGAAAAAACTGGTAATAAAATCATTTCATATCTATACATTTTTTTGGGGGGGAAATTAAAAACTTAGGATACCAAATCATTTTAAAAGTATAAGACTGTTTCCTTAAGTAGAAAAAGCCTATTCTCGAAAATTATTATTGAAAATACTGTCTTAGTAGCCATGAACGTTTATTTCTTGCGTAAATAAGTTCGAATTATGAAACAAGTTTACTACCAGGTTTTTCTCTTTTCTGGGGTGCAAACAGCCCTGTAAGTTAGCCATGAAACAGGTATGCCAACTTGCTGCTCTTTGAGGGATTTTTTTTTTTAATTACCTGATGGAAGGAAAATTTGTATCCTAAACCATTTGGGGTTTGTTCAAAATATTTTTTTCCTGAGATAGCAAACTGAAGCAGAAAATTTCGTCACAAATTGAATTTTTATAAAACTTTTTTTAGCTTGTTAAAGACCAATTTCTTCATTTCAGGAGGGATCTTCTGTTCCAAAAGTTACTAACTGTTAGCACAATTACTTCATTATTAGTTTCTATTCTTAAGAAGAAAGAAAACATGCAGATCTATAGCGATATATTAGTAACACAATTCTTCCCAATTAAATCTCTACTCATGATGCGCTGATATGTTTGTTAACCAATGTACGAAAATTTCCACTTTGTTTACAAATTAATGTTCTACCACTCTATTTACAATTGAATTTTTTACATTTTTAGGACAAGGTAATCATTTCTTCCAACTTTAACTCTACTATTATAAAATTTTATTTTTACATTTAAAGTGGTAGTAAAGTGCAAGCCTGCTATTTTAATCTTTGCATTTATAAATTAAATTCAAAATTATATTGACCACCATGACATTTAAATAAGTTCGACATATATATAAATGAATAATACTACTCATGGGGTAAATTATCTGCGGAGAGATTAGAAGTTGGCAGGTATAAAATTGTACGCTTCCGCCAAAGATATTCAAAAGAATTGTAAAAAATATAAAGAATTTTGTCGAACTTAGCAAAATTTTTTCGAGCTTTATTACAAGTAACGTAACAAAAGGGGTAGCGAGCAAGTTTACACCTAATATCTTAATTACTAATAATGACAAAATAACATTTTTTATGTACCTTTAAAGTATTTATTAGCAGTGGTGAAACAAGGTAACTTTAAATCAATTATATTAAATTAACCTTTTGCACTCGAAGTCCTTTCAGCAATTAAAAAAATGGACACAACCACTAACATTTTTTTACAAGCTTACCTTATATACACGGAGATCGCTGAAAGAAGTGGTAACTAAACATTATGATGGAAAAAAATTTCACTATTAGAGTGGTGGATAATTTACAGGCGACAGTGGTGATTGACAGTCACCTCTCTAGTGGAAAAGGTAAACAGTTATAGATTGAAACATAAAGTTTTTTACATCTTGCTACCGGAGCAAGTTAGCAAAAACGGAATTGTTCTGTAATTGCAATACCTGGAACAACCATGCATATATGATTGGCTTACCAGGGTTTATTTGAGCAAGGAAAATCCTACATTCATATTTAAATTTTTGCTAGTGCATTTAAATTAATTTAGCAAAACATTTTATAACGCAAAAAATGTCGAAAAGTTATTCTAAGAAATTTCCTAATTTCTCTTTAAAAACATTTCATTAATTCCGCATGAAACAAGAGCATTTTTGATCAATAGTTCAACATTTATTTCTGCAATCGTTTGAAGAATAAAAAAAATCAGTTAACTAATTTCCTGAAAATCATTTATTTGTTCCAAAAATTTATGATATTTATTAAAAATTCAATATATATTTCATAAATGAAATCAATACATAAACAACTTTCGATCATAAATAATTTTGTTGATTTGTTTTGCAAAGCTTAGCAAGTCTTACCTGGCAATGGGACACTACAGCAGACGATCTTATTGCGGTCTTTGTGTTTACACTCGCCGAAGTCGACGGTGTCAAAGTAGAAGACACCAAAGTGGTACTTGAACTTGCCGCGATTTTAGGATGTTGTGGTAAAACCACAGTCATAACGCTCAACATCGAAATATTTAAAAGAATTTTAAATTAAACAATCATATTTAAGAAAGCCTGTTTCCTTCTAGAATTTTTCTTCCATACAATTTAAGTTCTTTGTTTTATTAAACGCAAACGATAATTCAAGGAGAAGACTACTCACAACCGAATAGTCTCACTACTCAGCAAGAACTGTAGAATGTGGGTGGACGAAATGTTCTATCCCACCGAATAATCGATACTGGGGAGTTAGAGCGCTACCCTAGCTTGATTTCCGGTAGTTTGGCTGAGATTTTGGCAAACGACAAACTCACTTCTATCTACTTTATGTTATTCGATACTTCATTTTAGAATATTTTTTCCTTATTATTTTCATTCTTTTTTCTTTCAATAAAGCAACAGTTGAAGTAAACCATTAAATTGGTACACCATTGTGATTTTCTTTTATAAAATGGCGATTTTTCTAAATGAAGTCATGAATTGTAAGGGAAAGTGGGGTCAATTGTAACATTTTTTACTTAACTATTTTTAACTAACAAAAAATCCAATATATTATTAGTATTAATTGACAGACGAGTAAAGTAGACTATCCCCTACTAGAAAAAAAATACCTTATTTTAAATGTTATTATATTAGTTATTAACAATTTTTGACAGTCGTACGCTTGTTCCAATTGTCCCCACTTACGGGGTCAATTGTAACAGTTCATAAATTCAACTAAAACATAGTTAGTTATACATATTATCATAGTTGTGATATATTTTTTTATTGATCAAAATAGTAGCGATATTTTAGGAGTAAAAATAATAATGAGCAGAGACCTAAAGGGTTAAACTTTTAACTTTAAGGGGTTAAAAATTTTAATTTCTGCTGTGAAAGGTGACAAATAAAATAATGCACATGCAACATAATATAAATGATATAGGAAACTATTGGTGGTTCTTAAAGAGTTAAGTAATGGTTTGTAAACATAAGATTATTTATTTTCAGCTGTTACAATCGTCCCTTTACTTATTGTTACAATCGTCCCCGAGACGCCATTTCAGCTTCATTTGTTAAAAACAATGCTAGTTAATTAACAAAACTAATTTTTTTTGAAATGTTAATTAAGGTGTCCACTTGCATATTCAGTTAATAATTTTTATTTGTTTAAACAAAATTACTTTGTTACAATATAATATTCTAATACCAAAAAAAAGTACTTACGTAGCGTGAAAATATCTTTTGTGATGTAACTCTTTCAAAACTACATAAAAATGGTGGCCAGCAGGGGTGTACATGCAGATTTATTAAATACACCTTGTGCGCCACCTAGGAAACAAATCTTAGATTTGTTTCCTAGATTATCTAGAACCCGACATTCGAAATTTTTGCTCTGTTACAATCGTACCCTGTTACAATTGACCCCACTCTCCCCTATTGTAAATAAAACCGTTTTTATAGATGAAAAAAAAAATTTAGAAAAAATTTAAAGATTAATTTCTCGTGTTTTCGTTTCAACTAACACTTAATTTTTATGGTCTAGTATCAGACAATCAAACCTATGTAAAAAAATTTTATTTAGGAAATGTTAATATAATGTGTCCTTACAACCCAAAAATATTAAAAGAAATTAAAATATTAGTAAACATTTTGTTTTAACTTTTAATTGCAAAATAATTGTTGTTGTTTTTTTGAAAAAATGACTTAACACTAGAGTTTAGAAACCGGGTCTGAAATTAAGACAAAAAAGAAAAATGACTGACAGTAAAATTATTTGATTTGTAGCTGGCTTTCTCGCGAAGTAAAAAATGCGCTAACTGTTTACAATCATAAATAAATCATCATTTACTCTCACAGGAAATACAATCTTACATGTATGTTATAACTGCTTAAAAAAAATCTTGGCAGTCATGGAATAGTTCTTAACTCTTCCTGAAAACAAACTAAAACAAAATGATTTTCTTCCCAGTTTTTTCACGCTTTTGTCTTGATATATTTAAACTAATATGATAATACAATATAACTTGCTCCGATTTATAAAAAGAGGATTTTCCAGTGTTAACGAAAGTTATTTTTAGTTGAGAGTATTCATCTTAATTAAATTTTTTATCACTACCTATCAAAAATTCAAATTAGCATTAAAAGGGCGCATTGCATTTATGTTATGGTTATTCTATAAGTTTTGCTACTTAACTCGCACCCTATTTATGTAAGCTTTTGCAGAGAGAGCAGAGGTGCCAACTGCTCCGGATAATCCAAAATAATTTAAAATCCGGTAAATAGATACAACTAGATTTCTAAAATATTCAACTAATTTCGCTTTCTCTCAAAAAGGTTTAGCATAATTTATTAACACCAAAGTGGCGTATTATATAAGTCTTCGAGTTATTTAGAAATAGTGGTGGATAAAAATTTAGTAAATTAAATTTATTAAGCCAAGAATCACAATTAATAAAATACCGCTCGAAAATATTAATTCGCTGTCCGGAGCAAGTTGGCATCTCTGAAAGCGGGGTAGTTGAAACCTGAAATAAATAATAAATCATTTATTTAGATGGTTGCAAATTAACAATTACAATTGAATTAACAATTGAAATTTAAAACAGGAATTATAATATCTCTTATAAATGCCCTGAGTAATAAATTAGAGCTATTACTTTTTCGCAGGGCGGAATAATTTAATAATAAATCAAAAAAAAAATTTAAAGTTTATTGGATTGATAATCAAATATTAAAGCATAAATTTTGCGACTACTTTAAATATAAAAAGAAAGCATACCTTTCCTGCCAACTTTTAATCCCTTCCATTATCATTTTTCCCAGTGGTATTAAAATGAAATTAAAAGTTCAATTTTAAGCAAACATATACGTTGCATTTGAAAAAACTTAAGTTGACGACCAGATAGTATCACATATTAATATATATGCTTAGTTTTTGTAAGAATAGTGGTGATCAAAATCATTTAAAAATTAAGTTTTAAAAGAAAAAATAGTATATATTTACTACCACTTTAAATATAAAAATAAAATTTTCGGGAAAATCCAAAAGAGTTAGCAGGTATGCTTTCAATTCTTGAGATTCTTGCTAAATATTTTTTCCCGTGATAGTAAAATAAGAAATTTTTCAAACAAATATATTTTTTTAAAAGAATTATTCTCGGGTAAGTCAAAATTTTACAATTGTAACAAAAAAACACAAAATTTAAAATTTTTATGATGTAAATTGGCTTCAATGTGCTTAGTCATGGGTAAAATCAATTTTGAAAAAAAAAAAAAAAAAAACTTCAGATGGTTTTAAGCTATAGGATTTTTTTTTCTTTTTTTGCAGTATCTATTTAAAAATTTGTATTTCGAGAATAATTCAAATTAATTGAACAAAAACTTCAGGCGTTATGAAAATCAGTGAATATTTTTCAATACTATATTGAATAAAAAGAACTTAAGGACTGTTAAATATTATAAATAATAATCATACTTCACAAATAAATTTTTACTTCGAATTCAATAAAATAAAAATAAACGAAAAGCAATAAAATAATTTATAAACAGTTATCAACGTGAAATTATTTAGGAATTTAACAATGAAAGCAAGATCGTGCGTCACTTTAAAATTACAAAAGTTGTAAAAAAACTTCTGTAGTTAACACTGTTTGTTATTTTTCATTTCGTAGAAAATTACTCTTTTACAGTTGGTTGCCATAGCAACGTCAAATAAAAGGAGAATCATATATGAGAAGAAGGGGGCGTTATTATTATTATGGAGACAAAAAAAATGAAATTGCACATTCTCCATAGCAGGAAAAGGAAAAACCACTTCTCTTGAAACCAAACATAAGGCAGTGAAAAATGATTATTATTGTGCTTTTAGAGTGCTGAAAAATTGTCTTTACTGTTAAATTCTTTAAGAAATCTTTATTTAATACTGTTTTTATTTGATCACCGTGTGGGGGAGAATATACTTTAATTTAAAATTTTTGCTGTCCTATTATTTTGTTTATAACGTTTAACATTTTCTATATATTCTTAATATTTTCTATATATTTCTTTATATTTTTATTCTTAAAAATACTTACTATCTCACAAGTAATTTAAAATTAATAACTAAACTTTTATTAAAAGTTACTAATAAATAACTTTTGAAAAATAATTTTTATCCATCACTACATAAAAGAAAGTTCTAGGCACATAGTTCTATAAAACAGTATGAGTATACTATTTTTATTTGTTTTCGAGAGCACCTTTGAACAAACCACAAGCTATTTATGATTATTGTCTTTAAAAACTTGAATAAACTTTAACTTTTAAATCCTATTTAAATTCCTCAAGAAAATGCTTCTCACCGCGAATGATTAATTATACACCGAAATAACATACCGCTTACTTTCTTAAAATTGCTCATTATTCACACTAGCACTTAAAGTAAGATTGCTGTTCAGTAGCGCACAGTGAATTGAAATAACACCATCAACCATTCGTCATCAACCAAAACCACTTTTCTCTTATAACCGAACATAAAGTCGTGAAAAATATTTGATTATTATTGTGCTTTTAGAGAGCTGAAAAATTGTTTTTACTTTTATATTCTTTAACCCCTTGGGGACGGGTAATTCAGAAAAGCATTCGTATAAAATCAGGATTTACGTTATTAAATAAAAAACGGTAACTTAAATATAGTCGTTTCTAATTTGACAGACTTACTTTGCTTTTACTATAATTATTGTTAGTTTAATCATATATATAATCAATGTTAATTCAAAGTATAACTAAATAGTTTTATTTTGAACAAAGTAATGGTGAATTAAATAAATCAAACAATTATAACTCCGCCCACAAATAAACTGCTAAAGAATTATTTTGATTACCAGTTTTATCTTTTCACCCTGGTTGATACGGTTTTATGCTATCACGTATTTGTGACAGTCGGCATCTTTATTTATTACTGTTTTTATTTGATCACCGTGTGGGGAAGAATATGCTTTAATTTAAAATTTTTGCTGTCCTATTGTTTTGTTTATAACGTTTAGCATTTTCTATATATTCCTAATATTTATATTCCTATTCTAAAAATATATTCCTAATATATATTTTCTATATATTCTAAATATTTTTATTCTTAAAAATACTTACTATCTCACAAGTAATTTAAAATTAATAAGTAGAACCAGTTTTATTTTTCTTTTGAAAAATAATTTTTACCCATCACTGCATAAAAGAAAGTTATAGGCACATGATGATGATGAAGAACTTATGTCATACTATACCTTTTGAAAAGCAAGCAAAAATAGTCAAGTATTTGTTAAATTTACTTCGTAGTTATTTACCGTTATTTTAATTATTTTGGCGTGTCCGGAGCAGTTGGCATCTCTGCTGTATGAGTTTCCTATTTAATTGTTACGACGGAGATATTTTATCACACGAATTAATATACACTCTCTTGACATTCGGTACATGCCATCTCCTAAGTCCAAGCTCCCCACAATTCTGCAATTATGGGATATATTTTTTCTAGAGCTGCTTAATTTTAACCCATTAAGTGCCATCTCTCGCACGAAGACTTCTCGAAAAAAAAGAGACTGATATTAAATTATTTCATTCTTGGAAATTTCCCTCTTGAGAAAAACAAGATAGTTGGTATTCACCACAATTTATTTATTCATAGAATATATATATAGCCGACCGGCCTGTGTAGGGGGCAGTGAAGTGCCCTTGCATAAGAAAGGTTCTGGGTTCGAATCCCGGGCAAGGCATGGATGTTATATATATATATATATATATATATATATATATATATATATATATATATATATATATATATATATATATATATATACACCGGACACGCCAAAATAATTAAAAAAACGGTAAATAACTACAAAGTAAATTTTGCAAATATTTGATAATATAAGAGGTATGAGAAGAGGTGAGAGAATGTAAGAGAATATAAGAGGTATAGCAGGAGCTTAGTCCTATGGAGTGTTGAATTATGTAAGCCTACGAATTATTTTGAAATAGTGGTGGATAAAAATGTACTAAATTGAATTTATTAAACCAAGAATCACAGTTAATAAACTACCACTCTAAAATATATATTTGCTGTCCGGAGCAAGTTGGCATGTCTATATATATATATATCTTGTTTCGATCAGGATTTAAGTCAATGTGATAGTATGAAACATCATTTGTAGCCAGATTTAGAAAATTTCATATGAGTCAAAACATAAACTACCATTTTTTCTAAAAGAATCTTTTTATTTCAAAATCAAATTATGTAATTTCTCTTTAGTAGTCTTAAATAGGTCATAACAACAAAAATAAATATTATTATAAGGTTTTTTTTTAAATGTTTGTTCCAATTGTTTCCAAATAATGACTGTCAAAATCGTCGTTATTAGAATCGAAAATGAAATAGAAGAGAATAAAATTTACAATCCTTTTAAATATTCGAAGGGAATTTTTCTTTAAAACTCTCCATGTACATATATTTTGATAAAAATTCATCTCATGAGGGCAATAACATCATTCTTTATATTCAGCAGTTTTCCAGTGGAAATACCTGAAACTTGTAAAGAACCTACCTGGAAACAACAATACAAAAGAACAGTTTGATGTAAAAATGTCACCTTTAAAATGAATGACATGTCTCTACATTTTCCCAGCTGAACGATAATGTATACTCAAAAGTAATATAACAGTAAATGTAAAGAAGTGTGGTAAATTCGAATGGTTATAACAAAAATAATCCCCCTATTCAAAAATTTTGAATTCTGTTAGCGATTTTGCATGCCCTCAAAATATCCCTACAGCTCATTCAAACCATCTGAGAAACTGTTAACATATTTTCTCAATAAAGCTTTTCATACGAAAGTAGTTTCAATCGAAAGTGAAAAATTTATTTCAATTCACTTTTTTCTAGTTTCTAAGCCTGAATATTTTACAGTTTTGGTCTATTCCGAATCGTGTGTGTAAGTATACTTCGAATCTTTTTTTTCTTGCTTTCTTCTGTGCTTAAATTTCCCAACAGAATATATTCGATTTTCAGATCAATATATCAAGTTCCTTTAAATTTTACGTATCCATAGTAAAGTTATATGGTAAAGAAAACTGTGGGGAAGACTAGATTTCTATTATCATTAATTTTAAGATATGCTAAAAACCTAAAAAAAAATTAAGCTATGTCCAAAGTCCTTCAAGGCAATTAAAAACTCAAATTATAATTTCGAATTCTAAAAAATAAAAAAGGCATAACAAAATCCGAAAAAATACGAGCTGAAATTATAATAATTTTGCATTCAATTTTATTAAAGATAAGGTGACATGCAAAAATATATTTTTGTTTTGTTTTCTTTCCTTACTTTTTAATAGTATCTTTAAAAAAAAATCTAAATCTAAAATAAAGGATTTTCTTTTAAAAAAATCTATTTACTGTTTTCAACTTACAATAGCATAAATGCGAAACCAGAAGTCGTGGTATATTTAAAATGATAGCTAAATATATGCTAAGGGCTGGTCTATAAATTATGCCATGCTTGTCGGAGAGTTAGTGTCTTTATGAAATTGTGACAGTTTGTGATAAGAAGGAGAGAGGATGCAAGAAGAAGTGTAACATAGAACATTTATGTTAAAATTAAAATATTTAAAATCAGCTTATTAAATATTGGTTTTATTATTATTCTTTTTTTTTTTCTTTATTGCTTTTATCTAAAAGAAGAATTGTTTTTTTTTTATAAATTTGTTATATAAACGATGTTTTTTTTAATTTTTTTTATCTTCCAAAAAATATGCTTTCCATCTGGGTCATCACCTACTACATAGTTCTTTTTAGTAGTCTACGTGGATTTACCTAACACGTTGAATGCCGTGGGGTCATCGGTGACCGGCACTGAGTTTGTTCGTAGCACCGCGGGGGTCACCGGTGACCGGTGAAGCCAAGATTATTAGAAATGCATTAATTCGAGTAAATCTTTAATTTTTTTATGCTGTTATCGTTACTAAAACGGTTTGAAGATATTAATGCAATATAGAACACACAAAAATAGTTTTATTTATAGACGCAATTATGCCAACTTGCTCCGGACAGCGAATAAATATTTTCAAGTGGTAGTTTATTAATTGTGAATCTGGGTTTAACAAATTCAATTTAGTAGATTTTTATCCACCACTATTTCTAAACAATTCGTAGGCTTATATAATTCACCACTTGTATCGGACATAGCATGCTAAACCTTTTTAAAAAAAACTAGCGAAATCTGCCAAATTTTGCTCGTAGTTATTCACCGTTTAGCCAGACGGGCAAGCCATTTAAAATTAGCGTGGCCTTCAACGTGATCCAGTTGTGCTTATGATACAAAAATCTATTTCAAAAGTATTTGAGAGAAAGTTTTCATATATATTTGAGAATTGAATCTTTAGTGGTTGTGACAAGTAAATAAGACAAACCAATTATATTCATAAATTTAAAAAACATTAAGACGTATACTTGCTATCACTTCCCTAATTTTTCCAGATATTCTAGTCCTAGTGTTTCGATTTTATTGGGCACCTGGGCCGCGAAGCGGCCCCTATCCCATTCATCTGGAATTTTTAGAACAGTTTTGGTTGAACAATGAGGTAAGCAGGCAATGGAGTTGCTTTTATGAATGTTTCAAGCTCTTTGCTTGAATAACTAAAAAGGAATCAAAAATAAATTGAGCAGCTTGCTCTAAACTGTGTTTGTTTGATTTTGGAGTTGTTCAGAATTGTATCAGCATGAGGAAACGTTATTTTCAGAAAGGTTGATGAAATTATTTGTTTTGATAGTTATGATATGAGGCGTCGGAGGTGAAATGTGCAGCTATTGGTCTGTAGTTTTTATCTTTGATATAATTTTCAAATTTAAAGATTTCATTAAAATTTGCTGTTTTACATTCTATGGCTTTATCGAAAAAATCTGCATTTAGCTTGTATATATGCTGTGATAGAGTTGGTATTTTGAGGTCTGCATGTATATTGGTATTCCGGATGAACCATCTTGCACAGGTTATTTTTCTAAGGATCTTGTTTTGGCATTGGTTTAATTTCTTAAGTAGATGTTGAGGTATCGTTGTCCAGGCAGGTGAGGCATAGGTAAGTATTGGGCGGATCATTGCTGTATATAGTAGCTTCTTTAGTTTAAGTGACATATGCTGATTATATATTAATGGTTGTATGGCTATTATTGCTGCATTTGCTTTATCTATTGTGCTTTTGATGTGATCATTCCAGGTGAGTTTGCTATTGATTATAAGGCCAAGATAATTTGCTTTTTTAACTATTGGTATTGGTATGTTGAACATTTTTGGTTGAAGTTGTGGAAGTATTTTAATTCTTCTTTTTTGTATAATTAATATTTGTGATTTTCCAGCATTCACTGCAGTTTTCCATTTTAAGCACCAGTCTTCTATTTCGTCTATATGGTCTTGTAGTTTTTGAAGAGCATGATTTGGGTTTCTGGATTTAATAATAATACCGGTATCGTCTGCGTAATAGGCTGTTATGCTGTTATAATCGGCTTTGTTTATAGGAAAATCATAAGTGTATAATATGTATAATATCGGTCCCAGAATGCTGCCCTGTGGTACTCCAGCTGTGATGTTTCTCTTTGTGGATTTTTTGTTTTTGATGGTGATTTGAAATGTTCTATTAGAAAGATAGCAGGATAGGAGTTTGATTATGCCGGGTGGAAAATTCAGCTGTATGAGTTTATATATTGTACCAGTGTGCCATACTTTATCAAATGCTTTGGATATGTCGATCATCAGGAAGGCTATTGTTTATTTATGATTGCTCTGCCAGTATAGTCTATTATTCGGAGTAACTGTTTGGTGGTATCTAGTTTTTGTTGGAATCCATACTGTTCGTCGGGGAGGGCTGTAAGAAGTGGTTTTATTCTATTGTAGATGATTTTTTCGTATATTTTTTCAAGTATGTTAAGTAGACTGATTGGGCGATAACTCTCAGGGCAGCTTGGGTTCTTATTTTTCTTGAGAAATAGAATGACTGATGCATTTTTCCAGATTTGTGGGTAGTAATTATGAGCAAGGCAGACATTAAAAATATGCGTGATTTTGCAGATGTAGTTGTTTGGTAATAGTTTTATCATCTTATTCTTTATCCCGTCCTCACCTGGAGCTTTATTGTTTTTCAGTTTTTGTATGATGCAGCTAACTTCTTGATTATTGGTTGAATTTATTGTTTCTGGGATGAGGTGTTCAGTTTGAAAATTATTAACTTCTTCTGTGATGATATTGTGATGATTTTGGTCAGAGTTGATATTTGGTGAAAATTGATTTTGAAGTGAATCTGCGAATATCTCGATTTTTTCTGATATTGTGTAAGCTGTGCCTGATGGTCCATTTATTGGTCTTCTATTTGAGGAGTTGTTTTCAGTTTCTTGGCCATTTTCCATATAGAGTTGTTGGTAATGCAGAGGGAGGCGATTTTTGCCTGCCACAGCTGTTTTTTTATATTTTTTACTGTGTTTTTTAATCTGGTTATTGAGTTGTTTTATTGCGTCCAGGTGTGCTGGGTCGTAAGTTCTTTGGTACCATTTCCTGTGCGAGTTCCTTAATCTTATTATATTCTTTATTTCAGGTGGTAATCTGTAATGATGGGCAATATACTTGGTTTCTGTGGAAGCGTTTTTAAAAGCATCTGTTATTTCATTCTGGATTTGCTGTATATAGTTTTCTATTGCAGTTTCGTTTTCCAAGGATGGTAGGTCTGTTCCATTGATTGTAAGAGTATTTTGAAAATGGTTCCAGTCTGTTTTATAATTTGGTTTCTCAGATTGTTCTATGGTTTCCCCAACGAGCAGTTGAACTGGCAGATGATCTGATGACAAATGGTTAAGAGCGCAGGCGAGCATAGGAACATGCATGTTTGTTATTGCGAAGTCTAGTATGTCCGGACTATGGTTAATCCGATTTGGAATGTAAGTTGGAGTTGTTGGTGCTACTACTGTTAATTGATATTTGCTAATAAGATCTCTCAATTTTGAACCACTGTGATTGAAGTTGTTGCAGCCCCATATTGGATGTTTGGAATTAAAGTCACCTGCAACTATTGTATCTAGGGTGGCTGGAAATAGGAGGTTCATATCATTATCTGTTAATTTAGTTTTTGGAGAATTATAAATTCCTGTGATTTTGATGTTCTTGTTTCTGTAGCTTAATAAAATAGAAATTTGCTCATATCCATTATCATCTTTTGAGTTATATTCTGTTGTTAATAAGTTGGTTTTTGCTAGAAGTGCTACGCCGCCCCCTCTGTACCTTCTATCACATCTGTAGATTGTATAGTTGGCTATTTTAAGATTTTGGGTTGCATTTAGATGAGTTTCTGTTATTATGAATATATCAGGATTGTGTTCTATTATAAAGCTTTTTAGTTCATGCTGTTTTTCGATTATACCATTAGCGTTCCAAAAATAAATATTGATGGTTGGTTTCAGTGTTGATCTTAGTATTCTGAATCTATTGCTTCTTGTTCTTCTGAGTAAACTGCTTTTTGGATTTTCTTGAACATGTTAAAGCTTTCGTTGCTTTGTAAAAAGTTCACAAAGAGCTTGAGATCTGATGGTAGTGATTTTGCTTCCTTGATGATGGTTATGTCTGTTTGTAGATTATTGCTGGTATTTGGTTGATATGCTGATTTTACGATTTTTGCATAGCTGTTTGTGCTGCCAGGAGTAATTCGGTTGTTTTGATTGTTGAAGCTGTTGATCTTGAGAGTCGGATATTTTGGGCACTGTTTGTAGTTGGCCGGATGTGGTCCACCACAGTTGGCACATGTAGCTGGAGTATCTTTGGTTTTCTGACAGAGATGAGTTAGGTGCTCCTGACCGCACTTCAAACATTTAGGTGTATGTCTGCAGCTGGCCTGGACGTGGTTATATTGTTGACATCTATGACACTGTGTGAGTCCTCGGCGCCCTTTGTAACTCGTTACTGAGACAACAAGATCCATGAATCGGGTTAGGTAGAAGATATCTTTCTTTTGTTCCGTTTTGTCGAATGTGATAATATGTAGAGGTAATTTTGTACTGCCTTGCTCAGTAAATTTTGTCATCTGCGTAACTTTTTTCGGAGTGAATCCATATAATATGAGGTTTTGTTTCACTTGTTCTTCTGTAATTTCTACCGGAATACTTTTAATGACAACTCTGATTGGCTTTTCTTCATTTAATTGGAAAGTATGGTATTTTATCTGTAAGTCATCTAGTATATCTATGGCACGACGTCTCATATCAATTTCGAAAAAATGTAATTTTAAATATTCTCCTGTGTGTTTACCTTCAAAACTGGTTATTTGCTGGTCTTGAAGCTTCTTCTTTAGGTTTAGCCATTGTACGCTGTTATCTTTTATTATTTTCGGTGGAATCCTGGGTTTGCTTGCTCTCTGGTATTGAAAATCTGTTGTTTCTTCCATTGCTTCTTCAATGACGTCATTAGGCTGGTTCAGTTGGTTTCTCCTAGGTTCGGATGTAGCGGGTGGTTCCCCATGCTGGCATTCCTTAGAGGTGGTCGCTATTGATGTCTGCCGTATGGTGGCTCCATCTTGAGCTGCTGTGGTGTTGGCTTGTTGTTTTTGAATTGGAATAAAATTTTTTGCATTGGGAAATTTTTTATTGGTGGGTTCATCTTCCTCCGAACTGGATGATCTGGTTCTTTTTGTAACTGCTTGTTGTTTTCCTTCGTCACTGATTGTTTTTTGTTGGTTGTTATTCGTATTGGCTTTTGTTGATGATTTCCTTCGATTTTTGTTTTTCTTTACTGGAGTGGCTATGGATATCGTGGGATTGCTTGGGATTATTATTTCCGACTCTGCATTCAGTTTGTTGATTTTTTGTAGATGTCTATTTTCTTTTTTTAATTCATCATTTTCAGCTTGGATCTTATCCATACTTTCTTGCAGTGTGGTCATTTTAGTTTCAAAAATTGTTTTCATGTCATTTATTTGCTGAGATAGAGTTTTGTTCAGTTCGGTTTGTTGTTGAAGTTGTTGCTTTAGTATATCCATAGTGTCCATTACCCAGCTGGGAACAGCACTTTCACTGATTTGAATTGTATTAGACATTATAGTGTTATTGTAAGCACAGAAATAATTATAAAGTTTATAATATAAATTTATCTGCACTTACTTGGAATAATTGCAGCTATCGCTGCTCGAAAATTATAACCTGTAAATAAAATTGTGGTTCAACATACACTTTATGCTGACAAGAAAACAAAATTGTCTTAGTGCAACTCGCACTATGAAGCTCTATTTGGTGCCGTGACCAGGATAAATAAAAGTTTCAGAATGCACAAATGTTTGCAAATAATCAGCTTTTGTAAACATAAATCACACTATTAATTTATTTCAAGTTTTCGTGAGACGCCCACTGTAATTGTTGACGTAAGCACTATTGAAACTGAAATTTGCAATCCAAATCGTAAACACAAATTGTAGAAGTTAGCGTGATACGCCCCAATGGCGGTAGTAAACAAATAAGTCTGTTTTCAAATAGGCATCACATTTTGTGGCACAAATCTTTGTCACTGCAATATCTGGACACAACAATCGTTGTTGCAGATCAAATATAACTTTATCAGTTCACTAAGAAAGAAATCATACCTGTAGAATAATTTTACTCCATCAATCCTTATATCGTTTTCAGGATCACTTTGAACGAATCATAACGTCCTCTGCCGAGAATCAAATGCCTTCCAGATATTCTTATGGGTGAAAGCCCTTATATAGCAAGACGGAAAAGAGAAAAACCTGGTACGTAAAACATTTCATTCCAGCATTTTTTTCGAAAAAAATGTAATATCTGTAACTATCAAGATTTCTTTTATAATTCTGGCATATATATAAAACTGCTTCTTTTCCAAGATAAAGTAGATATTGTTGAAATATTTAAAAAAAGAATAAGTAAACTCTTCCCCAAAACTAGCTATAACTGAAATGGTTATACTACCAGCCTTTCCTCTTTTCCGTTTCGCTTTCACCCCTGGATATTCTACTAAATGGCTCTTTCGTAAACTAGTTTACTTTCATAGTGGTCTGATCGGACTACCTAAAAGATACCGTGTGGAAGCCTTCAGTTACAGGAGGCGTTGTCTTGGTGGACTAAAAATTAAATTTTAAAGTTCTTTATTATTAAACACTGAGACATTATTATGAAACAAAGTCGCATAATAAAAATAAATAACAATTCATTTTATGCTCCAAAAAATTTATCAAAAGAAAACTTTTACAAGTAAGAGTTTTAGAATCGCGGCAATAAAACTATTCCTTTTATAACTCATTTCCGGGAGGTGTAAAATAATCTCTTTTGCTATTCTAAATTATGTACTTTTCCTCGCTATTTACCTTTTCTAGGGTAAAAAAGTAGTGCCATATATTTGTTGAAACTGTTAAAAAATTCTTTGTGGTCCTGGATGTTTTTATTTCCCCCAAAACAAGCTATAATAAAATGAATTTCTTACAAGTTTTCGCTCTTTTTTGTTTTTATATTTATGAAATTTGAGCTCTGGGAAAAGAGGCCTCGCGACCCAAATTCACAACCTAGTCATCGTTGCCCGATATCATTTCTGCTTCTGGTGTGCACCGATCACAGTTCTGTCTTAAATATCCTTAGTGGTCAAATTACCGGTTAGAATCCCTTGTAGATGGGCTAACCATAAAAGATCTTCGTGGTTTTTCTTTAAATGTGACACAAAGGTGGGTTAGATCTATTAAAAGTCCTCCGTGATTTCTATAGTTTGCCCCAATACTTGATCCTGGAGTTCCCTTGTCTTCAGAGTGGCGTTCAAGAATACAAGGCTGCGGAATCGGATATTGATTGCTGTAAATTCAAAAATGGGTCGGCCGGTTATACAAAAATTTGAAGAAAAAACTTTTTGCTAATTATTATTCATTCTGTATTCTCAGCTATTTTATTTTGGATTGCAAAAGGCAGATGCTGATTGATTGTTTAAATTCTTACCTGTTAAAAGTTGAAAATTAAACGAAAATCAGATTCATACATTTAAGAATACAAAACGAGGGTCAATTTCATGAAATTTGAACAATCTAAAGAAAAGGAAAATAACTGAATAATGCAAGTTCGAGCTCTAAAATAGTACTGTTTAAAATTGTTCTTTTAAATTTATATTCTATTACTTTTGTATATTCATTATGCATTTAATTGAAAATCTCATTCTTATCTCAAGCAAAATGAGTAGTACACTTTGCATTATAATTGTTATGAAGAATAATGTCATTAAAACACGTTGTTAAAGTTTAGAAATAAAATCTGAAATATGATCGATAATGTAGTACACGTGACTGGGGTGTTGGGAAATTCCACAGAAACCTTGCACGATTTTCATAGTTTTCCCAACACTTTCAAAAGCTTGCACTTTTAAGGTAACTGGATGAAAAAGTAACGGTTTATGTGAAATTTTGAATTATTAATATATAATCCTGAACAAATCAAATTTACTCGGCTAAGAACATAGATGCTCAGTTGATCGATTTTGTAAAGAGTTTTTTTCAAGTGGTAATATTTATGTTTTAAAGTTTAATTCTTGGTTTTGCAAACCTTAGTAAAACTGATTTTGTCCTCTTCGACTACTCCTAAAAATTTATAAAATTCAACTTTAATGATTTATCATCATAATCAAGACTTCAAAATTGTAGATTAAATTCATTCATTATTACACCCATAACCAAAAATTTAAGAAAAAGGAACAAGGATAATGGTATCCTCTTCTATATCAAACTTTTATCTTCCCTATGCAATTTACCTAACTTACTGTTATGGACATGATGAATGTCCATAACAGTAAAGGCCATATTTGGCGAAATCACCCAACTCTTTTTGACAAGCGACGTGAAATGAATTATGTTGTAATAGGACCTCTTAAAAGTTTTCAAAATTTAGCAGTTTCGGAAAAATTTAGGTACTTTACAACTGAATAAAATCTTTTGTTTAGAGCGCAACTGTTGGCTTTCCTGCAAGAATCATGCCTTAACCCGTTTTGTCCCACATTTATATATTGAAATGATACAAAAAGTGGTTATATGGAACAAGTGGTGTAATATATTTTCGAAATTAATTGTTTTTTCTACTGTTAGGGCATTCAAAATGTCTTTGATAGATCAAAAAGTACTTGCTCCTTATAATTCTAGATCTAATCAGAAATAACAAAATCATTGTGGTATCTGATAATCTTTTAATTCACCCAGATAAATGAAAATGCTGAAAAAAGTTTCCCACCACAATGAATATTTTTGAAAAAAGGAACTGTCCTAAATATATGACGCTGGGCGTTAACCGGTTAAAGCACGAATTTCGCTACTGCAAGGGGAGGGGGGATTGTCCACACAGCGCAGCAAGTTGCGTAAGCTTAATGGATGAAGGTAGGCATTTTCATGAATGTGTGAATGAAACAGGCATTTCAAGTGACATTTTCAGGGGCATCAGGGCTATCAGGGAAAATAACATGAAGTGATCGCATCAATATGGGTATGTTTAATATAACAGAACTGTTTTTGCTTACGCTTTTATTTTCACATAATTAATCTACATTAGTCTCTACATCTACATTATAGGAATTTTGCTACAGCCAGAAAAAAAAAAGCCCACTCAACGGAAGTTGCAGAAACTTAGTGGGTGAAGCAGGCATTTCAAGTAACATTTTCAAGGGCAATCATCAATCAAGAAAAATAACATGAAATGATCGCATCGGTATGGATATATTTAATGTAACATAACTGTTTTTGCTTACACTTTTACTTTCACATAATTAATCTGCATTAGTCTCTACATCTACATTACACGAATTTTGCTACCGCTAAAAAAAAAAAAAAAAGAAATGCCCACTCGTAAGTTGCATTATCTTAGTGGGTGAAGCAGGCATTTCAAGTAACATTTTCAAGGGTATTCATCAATCAAAAAAAATAACATGAAATGATCGCATCGGTATGGATATATTTAATGTAACATAACTGATTTTGCTTACACTTTTACTTTCACATAATTAATCTGCATTAGTCTCTACATCTACATTACACGAATTTTGCTACCGCTAAAAGAAAAAAGAAATGATGACAACCAATTTTTGAATATTTGGAGTCAGGTTTGAATAAAAATCATTCTTATATGAAAATCATAGAAAATTGAAAGTCTCTTGTTTTTGTTTTTTTCCAAAACTAAAAGATAGACATGGAATCGAAATTCAAACAGCGCGAATCATTTCCATGCCATCCAGGGCCGGATTATACCTTTCGTAGGCCCTAGGCACAGAGCCGGATTATACCTTTCGTAGGCCCTAGGCATAGCCGTTTTTGCCCCCCCCCCATTCCTCCCCTCTTTCCCCGCTAAAATTTTCTTGCATATTTTTTTTTTACATTTTTATTAATATGGGTTTTAATTTACGAATTTGTTTATCCAACTTTATCTGCAATACCGACATACTGCCGATATTGCAGTTGATATCGATAATACCATTTTTGGTGAAAATTTACTCTTCCGATTTAGAGGAAAACTTTGTAGATGAATTTTTACTATTTTCAAATTTGTATGAGCATAAATCTGCACAAGAAATGTTGAAGGCTCAAATTAAAGATAAACTTGTGAATACTTTTCCTAACGTTCACATTGCATTAAGAATATATTTGTCGATTCTTGGATCAAATGCAGGAGAAAGATCTTTCTCCAGATTAAAATTTATAAAAAATTATTTGCGTTCAACAATGAATCAAGATCGTTTGGCATCTCTCGCACTTATGTCTATTGAATACGACATTTTGCGTAGTTTGGAATTCGACATCATAATACAAGATTTCGTTGAATCCAAAAATCGCAAAAAAGTAATATATTAGATCATAAGATTCTGCAAAATAATTTATTACCGAAAAATATTATATTTTTATTTGTATCTTCATAATTTTGTGCAAAATACACTTGTTTTTAAACCTAAATTATTTTGGTCAATAAATTTTTTTCTCCCAAGTTTTTCGTAGGCCCCTGAATTTCGTAGGCCCTAGGCACGTGCCTAGTGTGCCTATAGGATAATCCGGCCGTGATGCCATCATTTTTGTTACGTTTAGAAATTTCTGAATGAAATTTCGTTTCTCACATGGCAACGAAAAATTGAAACAAATTTGTAATATTAAAGTAGGTCAGAAATTGAGCAGAAATGAAAGATTAAAATGAAAAGACAAACAATTTTTGTTTCGAATTATGTTGCACTTGTTTAATAATAATATAAATGCATATTTTGTATTTAATGCAACTTTTTAATTAGCGGAAGAAATAAGTATTCAACGCGAAGATCGGACAGCGATATTTTTTTTTCGTTTTCTGATCTTTTTCTTTGGTCTTCATACAATTTGCGAGTTTTTGTTTAAATAAAGAACAAAATATTATCTTCAAATACTGAAATATTATGAATTATTTGTTAGAAAAGTAATTACAATTAAGAGCGAGCATAAGTGCGGCCACCTAATAACATTATGTATTTTGAAAACAATAATGAATCGCATCGAAATGTACCATCAAATATAACTGCGAAATTCTGAAAACGTGTAATGAATTAAAATTAACTCCGTAAGACAATCCTGTGTTCATAAACGTATTCTAACTATAAAATTTACCATTTACCATGCGTCAACCTAACAATCAAGAACTCGGCAAACATGACCATCCTGCGTTCAGAATATTGAACTTTAACGATATTAATATCCTTTATTCCACTGCATTTACTAAGTTAATTAGGGCGGATTTCCTCGCCTTTAAACAATCAATTGCCCCCAGAACAACCAATTTAGCTTGTTTCCCTCATTTAATATTCATAGAAATGAACCATTGTCTTCTAGCTTGTTTTACATGCGTTTAAAGCCACAATTCGCATCAGAACATTAACCTCCAGTATTAAATCTAAATCTTTATTAAAAAGATGTGGCTTAATATGATTCAGATTTTTATGGTTAAAGTGAATAAATTCATCCTTTGTCTTTCTAAAATTTTTAATATAGTACTAAAACAAAGTAGGTATTTACTAAAATAGATACTTAAATACTTCTCTTTTAATCTATTGAAAGCGAAAACTATTAACTGCAGAATATCACCAAGTTCATTTTTTTAAACTAGAAACGACTGTTAGAATCATTATTTAATTATTGCCTACCCTCCAAAAAATACGGAATTTCCGTAGTTTCAGAAAATATTGTTACTAGTGGTTCTAAAAATAATGTTTTAATATTTTTGAAAAGATTATAACAGGTCAGTTAGACAAATGGTCATGCTCTTAAATTTTTATAAATGTTTATCAAGACAGTTGTTTTAAAAATGTCTGATTTAATACCCGACCACTAGAAAATATTTCACTCAAACCGAAAATATTGTGGAGTGTGCCACAAATTTAGATGGCTATACAAAGATGGATAAAAAAGTAAGAAGTGGTAAAAACTCAATTAATTTTATTTATTTAATATCTTCTTAATTATTCAACTATGAAGCAAATACTTGATTTTCATTTTCGCAACAGTTAGCTCTATCGGTTTTCCATAAGATTTTATTTTCATATTTAAAGTGGTAGCAAAATTCGTGTTATTCCGTTAAGTTTTTTGAATCATAATGACAATTATAAATGTGTTTGACCACCACTATATTTAAATAATTACAGCAAATATATAAAAGCAAAATGTGGCACCCCGAAACTTTTATGTATTTTAAGTAAAATAGTTGTAGAAATGCCAACTTTCTCCGGACAGCAAATATATATTTTAAAGTGGTAGTTTATCAATTGTGATTCTGAGTTTAATAAATTAAATTTTTATCCACCACTATTTCTAAATAATTCGTAGACTTATACAATTCACCACTTTTTAGTACTCGTGTTATGCAATACCGTTTAAAACGCAAGCAAAAATAATCAAATTTTAGCAAAATTTACTTTGAAGTTATTGACCATTTTTTAAATTATTTTGGCGTGTCCGCAGCAGTTGGTATCTCTGAAGTTGTTTCTATCTGTTCTAGGATAGAGTGGAAGTCGGCAAGTAATCATTTACTTTCAATAGTTAACAGGAAGGAAAAAAAATGCTATAAAAAGTTGCTAATTTTAATCTTATTTAATAAAATTTTGAATTTTATTATTCACCAGTTAATGCAATTTTAGTCGCCAGTGACAGCCCTGTATTAGTGTCTTGATAATAATACAGGGATGCCACAGGCGACTATAATTATCAAAAAAAAAGTTATTTTATTAATTATCTCTTTAATTATATTCAATCGTAGCTACCACTAGGACTTACATTACAAATTATTCATATATAATATATCAAATTATTCATATATAATATATCAAATTATTTATTATAAATATATATAAGAAGTTTTGTTACTCTCATAGCTGTCGAATCTTCTGATTTTTTATTTCCGCGGGTGATAATCTTTTTATTTATAACCTGGTAACTAATTGAGTTTTCAGAGATGCCAACTTCCTCCGGACAGCAAATATATATTTTAAAGTGGTAGTTTATCAATTGTGATTCTAGGTTTAATAAATTCAATTTAGTAGATTTTTATCCACCACTATCTCTAAATAATTCGTTGGCTTATATAATTCACCACTTTATAGTACTTATGTGATGCTATACCTTTTTAAAAGCAAGCAAAAATAGTCAAATATTTGCAAAATATACTTTGTAGTTATTTACCGTTTTTTTTAATTATTTTGGCGAGTCCGGAGCAGTTGGCATCTCTGAGTTTTTAAAATTATTTTTCTTTAATGCATTAATTTCTTTACCTATAAAAATAAAAACATCAGAAAAAGTATTACCTTAATATTATATTGAAAAAGAAAATTTTTCAATACATTTCTATAGGAACAGGCGTTTTTTATTGATTTGTACACTATAAAGAAGGGAACTAAATCGTTAAAAAAAAAAAAAAAAAAAAAACATTTATAAATTAATAAAAAAAAAATTTTTTTTTTCTGTACTTAAACAAGTGTCTAATATTGGCACAGTTAATAATAACAGTATACTATAGAATTTCACGAAATGTTTCCTAGCAGACATGCCGATATTTTTCAACAGCTACTTAGCAATAAAGTTTTCAGAGGTTTGAGGGACCGACAATAAATTACGAAAGAGATCAAGTATTTTTGAACATCCATTGCTGAACAATCAAGCGTTCAGTCTGTAACTTGTAACAATTACTTTGGTTGTTATTTGCTATAAATTCATTAAATTTCGTGAACCTAGCTTAGATGTTCATGAAGATATGGCCATTTTTATAAAAAACAAATTCGTTTGTCCTGTGTTTTTTTTTTGTTATAAACATAAAATATTCAATAAAATTAAGCAAAATTTTTGGAGTAATTTGAAAATAATTACAAAATTATTGTATTAAAACTTTTAAAAAAATTCGTTAAAAACTGTGTGAACTATGAGTATTTAAAGTAATTCCTTTATGCTGCGCATGCACGAGAAAATATTTCTTTCTTTTTTTTCATTATTTCGTAGAGAATTGTATTTGTCAACTAATAAAAAAGTGTGATTTAAATTTCTTAAAAATTTAAAAAGTTACAAGCAATTTTCTTTGCTGTTTTTGTATTTTTAAAAGTAAAGCTTACAATTATCAGGGTTTTTTCTCCAATTTTATTTTCTGGTATTGTAAATTACTCTATTTATAGTAACAGAACAGCAAGATGTGATTTTATAAGGAAAGGAAATATTAAAATATAACATATTTTAATAAAGAATATTTTTAATAAATCTTGTTTTATAATAAAAAATGAAATTAGCGGGAAATCCCGTATCTTTTTTAGTTTTCTTTTAAAAAGTACAAAAATTACTCGGAAAATAGCTTAAAACTTTTTACATTTTCAAGATATCCAAATCAGACTTAATTCATTAGTTGCCAAATACAATTGACTCAAACATTATGAAAAAAAGAAAATATTTTTTTCTCTTATGAGCAATATAAAAGAATTACTTTAAATACTAATATCACGCATAATTTTTAACGATTTTTTTTCATATTTTAAAACAATAATTTTGTTATTAATTTTAATTTGCTCCAAAATTTCTATCTAATTTTATTAAGTATTTTTAAAGTTATGGTCAAAAAATGTTGGACAAAGAAATTAATTTTTTATAAAAATGTCCATATTGCCCTAAATAGTTAAGTAAGTTTGCGAAATTTTATCCACTTATTGCAAACAACAGCCAAAGTAATCGATACAAATTACAAACTTTTTGCTTGATATTCCGACACAGGGAGTTAAAAACTCCTTTTCTTCTTTCTTAACCCGTTTTGTCCCGAATTCATAAATTGAAATGATACAAAAAGTGGTTTTATGGAAAAAGTGGTATAGTTTATTATCGAAATTAATTGTTTTTTCTACTGTTAGGGCATTTAAAAAGTCTTTGAGAGATATAAAAGTACTTACTTTTACTTACTTTATTTATAACAAATTGGGCACCTGAGCCGCGCAGCGGCCCCTATCCCATACATCTAGAAATTTACATAAGTTTAAAGTGATAACATTTTGAATTTAGCAGTCGATGTGGTTGCTAATACAAAATTACAAGCACTTTGCTTGGGTAAATAAACATTTGAATATCGAAACTAAATTTACACATATAAATATAAGCATATAAATATAAACATAATTTGAAATATATATACATAGGTTGACATAGATAAACATAGTAGATATAACATTTGACTATAGAATCTAAATTGACACATATTGACATATATAAATATAAACATAATTTGAAATATATATACATAGGTTGACATAAATTAATATAGTAAATGTAACATTTGAATATCGAATCTAAATTGACATCTGTTGGCATATATAAATATAAGCGAAATATTGTTCATTAAATACAATAGAATCTGCAAAAGAATTTAACGTGCATAAGTTGATAAATATATATGTATAAATTGGCTATATTATCAGAAAATAAAATTTGATGTAATTTAATGTGACATAAGTAAAAGTCTACTGTGAAAAGTTCAGTGAATTTAACTTGAGAGTCTTGAAAATAAGAATAGAACTCACTGGGTTTGAGATGATTCCCCGATGATCTCCCTTAGAAGACGGAGCACTTCTTCATTTTTGAGCAATTCCTGTAATTCTTTGATTAATGACACTAATCGGTGCGCAAGTTTAGGCGTCGAATTTGATGTTGCTCGAGGGCTCCTTCTGCTGGGGCGGGTCTCGCACCCAGTATAGTTGGCTGTGTGGTTTTTGTAGCAATTACAACATTTTGGAGGTGTTGTTCTGTCTTTGTTGCATTCATGAGACCTGTGGTTTTCAGCGCATTTTACACACCTTGCAGGTGCATTGCAGTGGCTTTGCGTATGTCCATAATTTTGGCAGTTGTAGCATTGTGTAGGTCTTCGACCTCCTAGAAATCGTTCGATTTTGATCGGGATCTGCTGTATGTTGTTGACTTTGAATACTCTATGGTGATTCACCGTTGATGTTAGGATTATGAGAAAAAGTGGAAGGAGCCGATAGGCCTCTCCCATTCTCTTCTTAAACTGCACTATTTTAAAGGTTTCAATATTGTTTTTCTGTATTGATGGCATCTTTATCAAAGTCCACAGGCAGGCCCCGAACCAAAACCTTAATAAATCTGGCTTGCGGTGTTATTTCTGGTTTGCTGGGCGGATCCTGTACTTTGTCGGTAACCTCCTTAGGTTTTGTTGTCGGCAAGATAGTGACGTCATCTGTTGAGTTATGTTGGCTAGAAGAAGAACAGCTGTTTGTAGACATGAGTGTAGAATTATCTTCAATTGTTTTGACTGCATTTTGCTTCTTCTTCTTTTTTCTTTTCTTTGCTGGTGGTTCTGTATTATTGTTAATATTGATGTCCGTGTCAGTTTCTGTATTCGGTGTTGTATTCAAGTTTTCATCTTTATTTTCCATGGTTTTGTCTGCAGTGCTTGGATTAGTTTCAGTCATTATTGATTCGACTTTAATGGAGTTTTCATTCATCTCCTTGCTTTCTTCTGCTTGAAAGTTTTTCCTCTTCCACCTGACGTGATAAGCTGCGTTTGTCAGTTTTAGGAAGTATGAGTATTCATAGTCTCCAGGGTAACTTGATCTTATCTGAATGAGCAGTTTGCTAAGCAATTTATCTAAACGAATCAGCTCCTCTGTATCAAACTGAGAGTAAAACTCTACAAGATCATCAATATGTTCAAGTTTAACTGATGGAAAATATCTTTTTGAAATCCCACAGGTAGCAATGATTTTTTCTAATGACGTGGACTCTATGCAATGCGACGGTGAATTACGACCAGAGAATGTGACCTTTCCACCGCGAGCTGTTTTATGATACGGCATGATTTGAAAAAGTAAAACAAAATCCAGACATCAAAATGGTCAGTTATCAGTATTGTCTCTCTCATCTCAGAAACCTGACGAGATCAAAACAGCATCACTCACCTTGAAACTTTCAGGATAATCAGCATCAATTCTTCATGACCGACATCGCAAGGAAGAAGAAGACATCAGTAGAGCAAGACCAGCATCAGTTGTCGGCATCCTACGTCGTACGATCCTAATTTCGGCTACCGGAAATTTTCAGTATTCATATAAAAGTACTTGCTCCTTATAATTCTAGATCTAATCAGAAATAACTGAATCATTGTGGTATCTGTGAATCTTTTAATTCACCCAGATAAATGAAAATCCTGAAAAAAGTTTCCCACCACAATGAATGTCTTTGAAAAAAGGAACTGTGCTAAATATATTACGCTGAGCGTTAACCGGTTAATTTATTGTCAGTCCCTGAAACCTTTGAACCTTATTTTCTTTCTGATCTTATTGTCAGTCCCTCAAACCTTTAAAAGCCTTAACCCCTTGGGAACGGGTGATTCAAAAAAAGCATTCGTACAAAATCAGGATCAGGACGTAATTAAATAAAAAACGGTAACTTAAATGTTGTCGTTTCTAATTTGACAGACTTACTTTGCTTTTACTTTAATTATTGTTAGTTTAATCATATATATAATCAATGTTAATTCAAAGTATAACTAAATAATTTTTATTTTGAACAAAGTAATGGTGAATTAAAAAAAATCAAACAATTATAACTCCGCCCACAAATAAACTGCTAAAAAATTACTTTGATTACCAGTTTTATCTTTTTACCCTGGTTGATACGGTTTTATGCTGGCACGTATTTGAGACAGTCAGCGGGAAAGGGTTAAACCTTATAGTTAAGTATAAAAAATCGTTTAATTAATTCTTAAGAGATTTAAAAAAAATGTAAAGTGTATTTTCCATAATTGTAGGGTATTATATATATATTCACATTCAAGTAATTGTTCATTTTGTTACCATTAACACATTAACAAATTGTTATTGCATAAAATTACAATAATTACAAATTTTTAAACAGAACTATCTTTTAAAAAAAAAAATGGTCTTTTAAGGAACAAAACAAGGATGAATGAGACTTGAGGGGTTGAGACTTGAAAACAGGTTCTAATAGTTAAAAAAAGTAAAATTGCTTAAAAAACTGTAGTTAAGAAAGGCTGAGTCTAGATGTCAGGTTCAACATTATTTATTTTAATATTATTAATATATTTTGGTTGATACGATTACTTTGTTTCTGCTATATATTTATTTTGCCACTTTTCTTCAAATTTGAAAGAAAGCTTAACTCATGCGGAAAATTATTTAATTATTACAATTTTTTTGCTGTAAATAAACTACGAAAGCATTACGAGCGTTGAATCTAATCAAGAAGAAAAATTATTTCTATTATTGAAAAAATATTAATGCAAATTAATTTTGAAATAAAAAAATTAATTAAATATTTTTTAGATAATTATTCATTGAAAATTTCATTTCTTTTTTCAAACATTTCAGTTAGAAAAAAAATAGGTTTGCTTAAAAGAGAAATAAAAGCTTGTAATTAGACTGTTTATAATCTTTGGGCAAATATTTTTTTTTTACTTTCTATTTATTCATTTATGTAAGAGTCTCCACTCATCCAAAATGTCAGAGCCAAGCAAATACTTGAGAATTTTTAAAATGAATATTTTAACTCTTTTTTTCATAATCATAACTTTCATTGTGTTTGCTTACCACTTCAAAATATAAATCAATTTTGACTTATATTGATTATAACGAACAGTTTAATAATTAGTATGTATATATTTGTTTTATTTTAAGCATAAAAAAAGTTAGTTGAGTACAAGAATTTAAATAATTAAAAAGAATTTAAATAATTAAAAGGATTTGCTGTCGTTTAAGTGTGAAGTACTAATATTTATTTTTCAACCAATGCTTAAATCTTCTTACCTTTGTCAACGCTAATATTATTAGTTAGAAGGAGTTACACCAATTTATGTGCTCATGCAGTAAACTTGAAATTTCAAGCCACAAAGAGAAAAGTTATAGCTCGTATTATTTTTTTCATCTTATATGTAAGAATAAAATTTTTGGTTTTGTATTGTTTTAAAAATTTAGAATTTTGTAGTTATACTTCTTATGCGACTTCCAACAAGGTTGCGTTAAACGTTTAACGCTACATTTTTATTGGCTGGGAAATCACGTGGTAGGATCCAGTTTTCCCTCATTCATTTCCATATTGTTTTGGTTCTCACTAGCATAAAAATAATAAAAGTATTGTTTTTCAATATATATTTTTTTAGTTTGTTTTGATACACATATAATTTAATAGGGTAGTATTTTTTATTTTCAAATTTAGTGGATAACAATTGTAAAAAATGAGTGAAAACAATCTTACGGACAATGCGGCGATTTAAGGTTATGACAAGGTACGTCTCTTGTGAATATCAATTCATTGTTAGGTTTTCTCTTCTGAAATTACATTATGCACACTATTAATACAAATACATTTTCTAGGGCGAGATGATGAGGCAACCACAAGCACTTCCACTGGTTCAAGAGGTCAACGAGGGAAAAATGCACAATATTACCGTGATTACAGAGCACGGAAGCGAGCGGAGCAGGAAAAAGAGTCGTTGAATAGAACTAGTGATCCTTCTACTATTAACCATATATGGCAACGTTACTTTTAAAAAGTAACGAGTAAAAGTACAAGTATTTTTAAAAAAAGTAACGAGTAAAAAGTAAAAAGTTCTTATTTTTAAAAGTAACGAGTAAAAAGTACAAGTAAAAGTACAAGTACTAAACAAAAAAAGTAACGATTCAAAAGTACATTTCTAAGAAATCGAAAATTCAAAGTAACCTAAAATTTTATCGAATAATATTCTTATGCTCTTTAATGTTTTTGGAAAATTGTTGTTATTTATTTAATTATTTTTAATTTTGAAAGCTGTGGACATTAATTTATTTTTAAATTCGGAAGAATATTATAATATAATTATATAATCAATTATAATATAATTCTTAATATTTAATATTATAATATAATCAATTGATTTTAATTTTTAGTTTATTATTTTTATTTATTCAAATTACCATTGATTTAAAATTGTTTTACTTTATAGAAGCGCGTTTTAAAAGCACAAACATAAGCAAAGCAAACACGGGGTTTCAGACAGCTTTCTGATCTTTGAGCTAGTAAAAAATAATTGAATGCGCAGTATAAGTTGCGACAGAACAGTCTACAGTTTTATTTGTAACAATGGCTAATGCTGAAGTCATGCGAGAAAATCATTTTCCGAACATTTCTGCCTAACGGAATAATTAAAATTTGTAAATGAATTTTAGTATCAGCGGCTAAATTAATACCTTCGAGTTTTCAAGAGTTAAAATAGTAATTATAATAGTTTTCATTAGCACAAATAGTTCTGAAGTTCTTAAAGATTTGACTGGGCGTTGTTTGACAAGGTCGGGCATTAACATAATTTTAGTAAAAAATTTACTAGGTAAAAATGTATTTAGTAAAAAATGTATTAAGACAAAAATTTATTATTAGTGAGTTCAAAACGAAAATTGAAAAACGTAACAAAAAAAAATCCAACATTTTTTATTTAAAATGTATTAAATAAATGCATCAAACTCGAAAATGAATGAAAAGAACTTGCTAATTAATATTTGTTGCTAACTCTAGGATTGGCATGATGTTTTCTGCTTTAGAAAATTTAAAATCCCTGGGTTTTTTTTCTGTTACGTTATTAGTGATTGCATGGTGTTCAGCTTGGACAATTCTTTCCAATTTTTTTGTAGTCTCCTCTCTAGCTTTTTCTTCCAACCAATTATATTTGATGCAAGGTATCAGACCTGCAGCAAACAATAAATCGTCCTGCGATTTCACATCTCGAAACCTTTCGCTGTTCGAAAGAGCCGTCTTTTCCCATTCAGGAATGACAATTTTAAAAGGTCAAGGTATTTTAACACGAAGTTAGCTGCGAATGCATATATATTGCACATTAATTTTATAAATTAAAAAAACATAAGCATTTTTTTAATTGATTTTTTTTTTTTTAGAAAGCTTACTGAGTTTTGGAAAAAAGTAACGATTTCATTCGACATTTCCGTTACAAATACTTGTACTTTTTCCCAAAAAAAGTAACGAAAGTACAAGTAAAAGTACTAAATTTAAAAAGTAACGAAGTACAAGTAAAAGTACATACTTTTTACTTGTACCGGCGGTACAAGTAACGAAAGTAAAAGTACTGCCATATATGCTATTAACGTCGCAGGTTGCGAAGTTTAACTTCTTCCGCGAGGAGGGACTCCACGCACTATTTTTTTTTTAGAAATTCTAAAGTTTAGAAATTTTTATTAATATATCATTACTAGTAATTACATTCAACAGTAGTAATAATATATCATTACTGAGGAGTATAACAAGGCACAGATGTATTACACAGAATGGAAAAAAAGGAACACCTTAACAACTTTTGATCTAATAATTGGTGAGTTACGCACTAAGGTGTAATCTTCGTGAATTAAGAGGACAGCTTTAAATATGTAAATTATTTTGAGCAGATAATATATCAAATGACGAGATCAGACTCAAAGAACGCTTTTTTTTTCTAAATAAACATAAATATTGGCGACATATTCGCATTCTGTACCATCAAAATATGGGGAGGAGTAATTGCAATCTGAAAAATAGGTCCTAATATTTTAGCCAAGAGAGCAGCGGAAAGTGTGAGCCCCTGAAAGTTAATTTCACCTTTTTTGCTTTTCGCCATGTCTGGCGAAAAGTTTTTTAAGCGAAACAATAAATTTTTGCACACGATTCGTTTAACCAGAGATGAGTCCACGCAAAAAATAATGTTTAATTGTTATTTTTATTATCTCTTATAATAATGGTCGAAGAACTTTTAAATTGCTAGGTATGCAACTTTATACATCATTTCATACTATGTAATTTTGAAAGATAAAATACAAAATTTGAACATAATCTGTCGAATAAAATAAATTTTTTTAAAGTGTTTATAAATTTTTATATCTCAAGAACTATTCGACCGATTTTCGTCTAAGTAATCTAAAAGCTATCATCGATAATAGCATTATTTACACTTATTTCAAAAATTATAACTAATATTTGATGACAAATATTTCTAAGTTTTTAAGCACCAAAAAAATGTTTGAGTGTCAAACGGAGTCGGAGCCGGAAAATTTTTTGCGGAAAGTTGCTTTTCTTCTTTAAAAAAAAAAAATTAAATAAAAAAATAAACTTTATTTTTTTTAAAAGAATTTTTCTATTACTATCATAATTTTAAATTAGCTCTGGTAAGAAAATAACAATATCAGATCTTTTTACCACTCTTTCTTTAACTCGTGGTCATGCCTGTGAAGGTGGAATCTTTCAACTGAAATTTCGTCTACTTTCCGACCAACTAGAGTGTTTAAATCGTCATTAGAGTTCTGTGTCTGAAAACATAATATGAATTGCAATAATTTCTGACTAATACAAGAAGATTTTATCGTCTTATTATCCAATTTTAATCATTGTTCTGACTAACTAGGATGGCTGCAATTTAAACTGGAGATCCGTGCTAGATGCCAATGCAAGTTTTGTTTCCTAAATACTGCTAGAAAAATTTGTATCCATTTAACATAGAATCGAAATTTCATTTACTTTCCGACATAAACTAAGACACAAAATTAAAAAGATTTAAATAATAAAATAAATAAATAATATTTTTGAAGGCCATGTTCTTCGAGTAGGAAATGGAAGGTTGACTGACTGAACGTAAATAATAACAAGCTTCCTAAAACGGGAAGAAATTTAGATAGCTTCCGGTGTAACACTCCGCTTACGTTATGCTTACGGGGTGAATCAATGAACAGGCTTAATATTCTAGGAAGTTTTATTATTGTAATTTGTGTTTACATTTACGCGTAAAATTTTACCATTCATTAGAATTTCCTGTAATTTATAAATTCTAATAGGTCGTGACCTTAAAACAAATTCACCAAAATTAATATCACAGCATAAATAAAGAGTAAAATTTGACATGTTTTGAGTGTTATCCCTTATTTGTCTACATTTGGGTAAATTTGTGCCGTTTCAATGTAATAGTGCCGTATTTTGGGTAGCATCATTGCAAGTTCACTCAACGCCTCCTAAAACTGAAAGCCTCCACACTGTTTTTTATGGGTAGTCCGATCAGACCACTATGAAGGATATCTACTTACCGAACGAGTCATTTAATACAGAATATAGTTAAAATAAGAAAGTGGTAGTAAATATATGACTAAAAATTTATTTTATTTATGAATATTATTAGTTTGCCTTATTCATTCGTCAACCACTACAGATTCAATTCTCAAGTATATAAGACTAGGAGGCTTCGCCCCCTGCTCGCTAGCGCTCGTCAACCCCCGGAACTGCTTTCGCTGTTCTTTTCGGATTGCTTCGCAATCCAATGCTCGCTTTGCTCGCTCATTGGATACGTTCTTAACGTCTAGCTTTTGTATACTTTTCTGAATACTGAAGTTCCAAAAACTTTTCACTTCAGAAAATTCTAAACCTGTACATTTCAATATTAATTTGAAATTGCAAACAGTTCACATATTTTGCTTAAGCACACTATTCTAAATTTCAGTTGTTGAGAAAAGTAACTGTTGTAAGTTTTGTTTGAAAGTCTTTCCCATGCTAAAGCCATGCGTTGTATAACAATGTGAAATAGTAGTCTGCCACTGAACGCCGGATGTAAAGCATCGGCTTCGATGAAGATAATTTTGTATTTTTAATTCTCTGAAGGGCGCTAAGCTAATAATATGGAATTAGTAAAATAAATGTATATATTTTTGATTGTTGATGAAGCCCATCAATTTGTGTTTTCATCAGTGTTTAGAAGCAGAACAACTATAAGTTTTTTATTTTATCACAAAAATATAAAATGTATAAAAAACAAAGAAAAGAGTAAGAAAATGAGTATAGTCATAGAAAAAGTTAAAATTTTACTATAGTATTTGTCAGTTAAAATAAAACTTTTTATTTAAGTCATTGTTAACAATTCAAATTTCTCCGAGGCAATTCTAAACCCTAATTTTGTTCTAAATGTCAGTATTCAGACACACAACAGAAGTTTAATATGAAGTTGTAAAATGCATATATATGTATGTATATATATATATATATATATATATATATATATATATATATATATATATATATATATATATATATATATATATATATATATATATATATATATATAGTTTTGATGTCAGCAATACAATGCAATTTTTCACAAAAACGATTGTTTCCATTATTAAATTCAGTGTCAACAATTCAAATTTTTCTGAGGCAACTCTTAACCTCTAAATATTACCTTTTTAAGTACCCATTTCTAAATGTCAGTATTCAACCACGAAACAACTGAAAGTCTTCAAATTTAGCATGAAGTTGTAAAATGTAATGAAAGAGGGTCATAGCAATAATGTGAGTAGAAGTAAAGTTAGTACTGTAAAGTTAAAACAATATTTTTAATCAATGAGCCAAGTTCTTCAAGAAGCAGTTGTAGAAGTAGCTGGATAGAAGTTTTTTTTATATAAAACTTTTTATAGAGATTCTTTAAAAACACAATTGTTAATCTGGGCATTTGGCGATACAACACTTATAGAATTGAAGGATTTGTTACGTCAAGCGCTCGGGTATAGTTCGTTCACCAGGAGTTGGCACTTGGCTCCACCTCCTCGGACGCAGAGTTCATTTCAGAGCGGGGGAGTAAGAGGAAAAACAATTCCCAGCATGAAATCGAGATAACCTCTAATGCGCGCAAAGCCTCCTCACGGTTTTTTATAGGTAGTCCAATCAGACCACTATGAAGGCAAACCATTTTACAAAAGAGCCCTTTAATACAAAATCTAGTAAAAATAAAGAAGTGGTAGCAAATATATGTCTAAAAATTTGTTTAATTTTTGAATATGATTAGTTTGTCTTATTTACTTCTCTACCACTACAGATTCAATTCTCAAATATATATGACAAATTCCTCTCAGTCACTTTCAAAATAGAATTTGGTTTCATGTGCTCAAACTGTTCACATTTTAAATAGTCTGCGCAGACTACTTATAAGAAACCGTGTGGAGGCTTTCTGATGTAGAAGGAGATGGCCAAACACAAACAGTGAATTCTTTGTCAGTCACTTACTTCGCTTTATCATCAGCTATTACACCTTTCGTTATTCTAGCTAATTTATATTTTAAAACTTTTTCCCAGCAAAATAATCTCAAAAAGAACGAACTATTCAATAAAAAGAGAGAAATATCAACAAGTTTATGAAATAAAATGCACATGTTCAAAATATGCACATGAAGATTGCGAAATAAATATTTTTGTCATACGATCGCCAAATAGCAGCCTTGTTCATATCCTTCTCCCCAAAATAGCGAAATTTTATCATCCGATATCACTTGATGAAGGCGGAGCCAAGTGCCAACCCCTGGTGAACGAACTATATCATAATTTTGATCTAGTTGCGCTTCTATGTCATTTTGATTTATGTTGCTAAGTTAACTTTCAAAAAATTCTATGGCTGGCTCGTTCGTTCGTTCGTTCGTTGTAGTGGAACTAGGCGTCTGAGGCCTTACGGCCCTTTTCCCATTCATCTTGAAGTTAAACTTAGAGACATACATGACAAAATTAAAGTTTGGGGAGCAAATGGAGTTCTTGAGAAAAGAAAAATGGCACTTTGCCATTATTAGGCAATGACAATATTATAAGTAATAAAAATGTACATGAAAAAGGTAAAATTAAAGTACAATGGGAAAATAAACACCAATGAATATTTACAGTTTGGAAAGGATTAAAGGATTGTGAGGATGTGTGTATATGTGTAAGTAAATGTGGCTCTGTTAAGTAGAGACCCGGCTGTCAGTGAGTGTTTGTGTTGTTAAGTGTTAGTATGATATCAGAAGTGTAGAAGTGTGCAATGGGTCGAATTTTTGCATCCTCTTTGAGATTTATGCAGTCGAAAATATCATTAAAATTTGCGGTATTGCAGGTGGCGGCTTTAATAAAGAAGTTTCTATTTAATTTGTTGAAATGATGGTCAAAGCGGTCAATGTTAAGATCTCTATGAATGGCATTGTTGCGGATAAACCATCTGGCTCCCGTGAGTTTTCTCAAGATGTTGTTTTGGAGTACGATAAGTTTTTTGAGGTCTTTTTCGGAGGCGTTACACCAGGCAGCTGAGGCGTACGTCATAGTAGGACGTATCATCGAGGTATACAGGAGTTTTTTCAGTTTTAAACTAAGGTGTCGGTTATGAAAAAGTGTTTGAAGTTTGTTGGTTGCTGCATATACTTTATTTTTAATGTTATTTACATGGTCAGACCAGGTCAGTTTTTTATTAATGGTTAAGCCTAAATATATAGCTTTATCAACTATGGGTATAGTGTTGTTAAAGAGAACTAGTTGGTATTTATTAGAGTAGGACTTTCTATTCTTTTGTATTATTAAAAATTGCGATTTACTAGCATTTAGTTTGAACTTCCAATTTAGGCACCAGTCTTCCACATCATATAACTTGTTCTGTAGTTTTTGAAGTGCATTATCTGGTTTGAGAGATTTCTGCAAGATTCCAGTATCATCAGCGTAAAACGCCGTGATACTGTTGTGGTCGTCGTGAAATATGGGGAAATCGTGGGTATAAATAATGAACAGTATCGGTCCTAGAATGCTCCCTTGGGGAACACCCGCATTTATTTTTCTCCTGGATGAAACAACACAATTTAGTTTAATATTAAAAGTACGGTTTGATAAGTAGTTATGTATTATTTTTACAATGCCATAGGGAAAGTTTAAATTAATTAGTTTGTACACGATACCAGCATGCCAAACTCGATAGAATGCTTTGCTGATGTCAAGCATGAGAAATGCAGTTGTCTGTTTGTTGTGCAGGCCCTTACCAATGAAGTCAATGATTCGAAGGAGTTGTTTGGTGGTATCTAAGTTTTTTCTGAAACCGTACTGCTCATTTGGCAGACAGCCTAGAAAAGGCTTTATTCTGTTATACAGTATACGTTCTAGAATTTTACCAAAAATACACAGTAGGCTGATTGGTCTAAAGCTCTCGGGTAAGGTTAGGTTTTTGTTTGCTTTGGGAATCAGAATAATGGAAGCATTCTTCCAGTTTGTGGGAAAATAATTTAAGTGCAGACAGGCATTGTAAATATCTGTTAAGATGGAGATGTAAGTATTTGGTAAAAGTTTAACCATTTTATTCTTAATATTGTCATCACCTGGTGCCTTTTTTTATTTTAGTTTCTTGATAATATTTTGTACTTCATAATTATTGGTGGGTTCAATCGGGGTGACTTGGGAATTAGAGACTAGGAAGTCCGAGACAGTGGTATTGACAATATTATGTGTGCCGATATCATAGTCATCATTAAGGGAGAATTGTTTAGCCATATGTGTGGCAAAAGCTTCTGCCTTGTCAGTGTTAGTACATGCAAAGCCATTATCTGTCTTATGTGGTTTGCTAATTACTTGGTCAGTTCTGAGGGCCTTTGCCATTTTCCAGATTGAATTGTTTTCAGTTGTTACATTTTTGATCTTGTCATTCCACTGTAATTTTTTATACTTTCTAGTTTCTTTGTGAATGATTTTATTTAGTTCAAGCATTTCAGTTTTATAATTCGGATCGCAGGTTCGTTTGAATTTTTTCCTACACCAATTTCTGGTTTTTACTAGGCTTCTAATTTCCTGAGGAAGTTTAAGAAAATTAATTTTGTATTCTTTATCTATGGAAGCTTCCTCGTATGCGCCAGAGATGAAGTTTTCAATACTATTGATTTGATTGTTAATGTCATTTGGGTTTTTTAAGTCTAGATTGGGGGGCGGTTTGGTGGTTAGAATATTTTGAAAAAGGTCCCAGTTTGTGGTTTTAATCATCTTGGGCGTGTGAATTGCAGATATGCCAACATTTAAGAGAACAGGTCTATGGTCCGAGGTTAATTCATTAATAACCGAGCTGCTCATTGGTATATTAATATTAGTGATAGCTAAGTCTAGAATGTCTGGAATTTGAGAACTATTATTGGGGTAGTATGTGGGTTCAAGTGGGGCTATGACAGTGAGGTTGTATTTATTTATGAGCTTTTTAAGATTGATGCCATTAACATTGGTACGGTTGCAGCCCCAGATGGAGTGCTTAGAATTAAAGTCCCCCAAAATAATTGTACCCTGATTGCTAATAAAAAGGTTTTTCAACTGCGTCTCGGTGATAGTATGCTTGGGGGGGGGGGTTGTAGACTCCCGTGATATTGTTGCTACTACAGTGCCCGCCGTTTATTAAAATCACTTTCGTTTTATGCTCTTTTGATTTTATTAAGCGGCTGATTTTATTAAAAGGCGATTCAACATTTAAAAAAAAAAAAATTACGATATATCCAAAATGCACACACTTTAAAAGCTGAAATAACGACCACATTAATGCTTTATTTTAACTAATTTAATTATTTTAATAAAGTAAAACCCTACATAAGATTAAATTTACAAAAGTTTTGCAAAAAACCGATCAATGGTTGTTTTAGTTGCAGTATTGAAAATTAACTTTTCAACATCATTTGAGAGTTTATAGAAGTTTTTATAGTTTTCGATATTCCTTCTCTTTGTTCTAAAGCTTGCCGCAATACATTAAGTGCTTTTCTGACTTGAAGAAGGCACCGATGAGTTTATTTCATTTTCTGAGTCTGATTCCTCCATTTCTTGATGGGAAATAACTTTGCAATTTTTGATGTCTGTAACAATTTTAGAATCAGATTTTTCTCCTGATGTTTGCAGGTAATCGTCAATAGCTACGTAACGTGAAAAATTCTCGTCCATTTCATTTTCTTCATTGCTGATCATTTCTTTGAAACAGTTATGAGCCCCATCTCAATTGATGCTTCACGTTGACTACATTTAGGAAGCTTGTGCACAGACAGTTTTTGGAAATCTATTCATGTTCTCTGTTAAGATAGATTACAAAAGAAACTTCTCTCCCTTCTATGGTTCATTCAATTAAAAGTAAGATAAGAATTCGACCCCCTGTTGAGTGAGATAGGTTTCTCCAAACTTCATTCAAGTCAAGGAATTAACATTGATAAATTGATTTCTATGAACTCGCCGCTTACCACCCACATTTTTCCTTAACTCTTACACTGTTTATATAGCAGGAAAGTGCTAACCACACCTGTTTCACAGGTTTGTGAGTAACTGTTGCTTCTTCTAAAAAAATCTTTAAACTTCAAAAAAATAAAATTTTATAAATAAGAACAAAAAAAGCTGAAATAGTGCACCTTTGATTTATTATGTAGTCAAAATTTTGATTTTAAAAAGCGGCGGCATTGATTTTATTAAAGGATGTTTTTAACATGTATTAATATTGTAACGATTCGGTTCTTGCCGATTTGATTTTATAAAGCGGCTGATTTTATTATTCGGTGATTTTATTAGCGGCGGGCACTGTATTGCCATGTTGTAAGGTGACAGTGATATATTCTATGCCGCCGCTGGCATCTTTTGTAACCTCGTGATGTGAGAGACTGTTCTTAATAATAATTGCGACTCCGCCACCTCGATATGGTCTATCTACTCTATAGGTGGTGTAATTAGGTATCTTAACATTTTTTTGTTTATTTAAGTGAGACTCTGTAATGACAAGAACGTCAGGGGTGTATCGCGAAATAAAATCCTTTAACTCATAGAGTTTCTCGTGAACTCCATTTGCGTTCCAATTAACAATTTGAAGGTGGTGTATAATTTTTGTCTTAGTTGTCATGATGATAATTTGAATTTTTTCCGCTTCTCAGCAGTTCTAGAAGACCGCTATTTTTAATTTCACCAAGGTTTTTTAAATCAATCATTACATCCTTAGCTTCATCTACTACGGTCATGGTATCGTTATTAATGCTTCTCATGTCTCTGATCTTTTTTTCGCTTAGAACATCAGCATAACTGCGGTTTGGTTTAGTTCTATTTAGGACTGGGCGATATTAGAAATTATATATCGTGATATATCGTCAGTTTTGCATCGCGATATAGCGATGTATCGCGATATAGTATTTTTGAATTTCATTTACTTTAAGGCACAGAAAGTCAGATTTCTATCAAGACTTCACACGCATATTGATTTAAATCAATTTATAAATTTGAAAATATATATGTTTTGCTAAAGAAAGATATTAAATAAATTGACTAAGATGTACAAATCTTACTTAAAATATTTATTGAAAAAATGTGTGTAGATACAGAATGAAATATTTGCACTTCTTTATCGTTTATAAGGTATAAGCAGTCTTAATTTAAGTTAACCCCTAAAACACCCTTAATGAAAAAAAATATTGTTATTAAACAAAAGCTGATTTTAAAATTTCAAAATATATTTTAATTAAAATAAAAGTTAGATTGACTAAAAGCCGAAGTATAAAGTTAAAAATGTTCGAATTTTAAACTAAAAAGTAAGCATAAGATTTGTAATAATTTCTTAAAATTTTCGTTCGCTGAAAGATTTCTCAGTTTAAAAATAAAAAGGGAATTTTATAAAGATATCTAGCTGAAATTATTGAAAGAAAATTTAAAAAATTTAAAAAAAAGTTTGTTAAGAAATTTATTATACACTTAAAACAAAGTGTTAAAAATATTTTTTTTTTAAAAAAAGAAACTTTTTTTAACAAATCAATATTTGCTTGTACTATTATGCGTAAATAATTACAGAATTATTAAGTTCGATCGTAATGTTCAAATTCTTAATGAAGAAGTAAACACAAGTTTTGTTATATTTTCTAAAAATGATCACGCAAATAACAAAAGATTTCTTAGTTTAAAAATAAAAAAATTAATAAAAGTGAAATTTATCAATATATTTACCTAACAGCATAGGAACAAAATTTAAAAAATAAGTTCGTTAAAAAATTATTTGTATGCTTAAAACAAAGAGCTAAATAAATTTAAGAAAAAAAAAATGCTTCTTAAACATTATTTTTATTATTATTTCATATAAATAATTAAATTAAATTAAATAATGACCGAATTATGAACGAAAAACAAAGTAAGGCAAAGTTTCTTAATTAAATTCTTAAAAATAAAAAAAGAATTGTGATATTCGTAAATATATTTAGCTAATTAACTAATAATATAAAACGAAAATTAAAAAAAAATAATGATTTTACTCTTTAATAAAACGAAGTAGTAATTGATAAAAAAAAAAAAAAAAGAAATGAATAAAATTCGCAATCTTTTCAAATTCTTTTGAACAAATAAAGTTTATTGACTTATGTCCAAAAAATAAGTTTTGTTTTAACTTTATTTCTAAAAATAAAAACAACTCAAGATTTATAAATTTAAAATCAGTAATAGAAGCCCATTAAATTATTAGAAGTTTTATCCAAAAGGTTTTTAATAAATTAAAAGAAAGTAAAAAAATAACCTAACAAATTTATTTACTTTGTAATTTAATTCCTTATGGTTGCCTTAAATTAGATTTCCGATAATTTTCACATTTAAAAATATAAAAAAAGTTTTGTTAGAAAATAAATAAAAAACTTACCTAATTAATGAAGAAACTTTTCTTTATAAATTCTTTTCAATAATAGATTGCGTTCAGAACAAGGTTACGACGGCGATCACGAAGTTAATCCCATTGAAAATAATCTACAAGAAACGATTTCAAATCGCGAAGGTGCGAAAACGAACATGTGATATAACGATATAAGGTCTCAAAAGTGATTCTGATTCTACCGCTCATCAGTCAAGGCCGTCTCAACATAACGAAACACTATCGTCTTCCACAGCGCGAGTTGGCATCGGAACGTAAGAGAAAGTCCTTGCGTGTATCGCTATATCGTTATATCGTCTTCTTCACTCGACGACTTAAATCAGATTTCTGATGCATCGATTGGAATGAAAGTTGCTGTATCGGTTTGCCGATATAGGCGTTAAATCGATATGTCGCGATATATCGATTTATAGCCCAGTCCTAGTTCTATTATTATATATGGTTCCGTTATTATGGTTTGTCGTGATCATCTGTTTAGGTTCAAGTTTGGGATACTTTGGGCAGATCTGTGCGTTAGCTGGGTGCATCCCAGAACAATTAATGCATGTGGTTTCTTTTTCTTTAGGTTTTGAGCAGGTATAGGTAAAATGATCTTCCGCACACTTTAGGCACTTTGGAGTATGAAAACATGCGCTTTGTACGTGTCCAAAGGCTTGACATCGATAACATTGCGTTATGCGGTTTCTTCCTTTATAAACTCCAGTTTGTAAAAATTGCAACACCATGAAAGAATCGTCATAATTGAATGAAATTTACTATACAGTTGAGTGGTTGTGGTAAAAATAAATGATTAAACTTTCAAAGCAAACAGACAATAACAAGAGATCGAAATAAGTATTTTGTGTAGCCACCACGTACTGCAATAAGCGCTGCTACACGACGTGGCATGGAGTCAAGCAAATTTTGAATAATTGTCTGAGGAAGAGCATTCCATATAGTTTGTATGCGTACCCAAAGTTCGTTTGTAGAAGCAACAGGACGAGGATCACGAGCGAGGCACCGATCAACGAAATGACACACATGTTCAATCGGTGACATATCTGGGGAATACGCAGGCCAAGGAAGAAGCTGTACCTATCGCAATGCAAGGAAGGATTGAACAGTCCTAGCAATATGAGGACGGGCATTTTCCTGTTGAAATACAGCGCCTGGCAAGGCTTGAAGGAAGGGAACAGCTTGGGGTTGTAAAACTTCACTGATGTACCGGTTGATGTTCAGATTACCCACAATTCGTAGCAATTGAGATTGTCCATGATATGATATGGCACCCCAGACCATAACTCCGGGTGTTCGTCCACTGTGGCTTTCAATAATGCACTCCGGAAGGTGGCGTTCACCGACATAGCGTCTGACCCGAATGCGGCCATCATATTACCACAAGTTAAAGCGGGATTCGTCAGAAAACACAACACGCTGCCAATCATCACGCCAGTTCCTATGTTGATTGGCCCATTGTAGCCGCAGGCGGCTATGGTTTAGCGTAATGGTGATCCTGTATAAAGGAGTCCTTGCACGCTGTCCACGCTGCAGTTAACGTCTACGAATTGATGAAGCACACAATGAAACACCTGTAGCTATTGACCACTGTGCTGCCAGTTGCCTAGAGGGAGCCGTACGGTCTGTCAGCACCATGCGGACCAGGTGTCTATCATCGCGAGCTGACGTGACATTTTGGGGTTCACTCCCGGATTTCCGAGTTGTCTGACACTCGTCCGTCCACTACTTCCAAACACGCATCACTGTGCTTCTCTTACGCTGCACACGAGCGGCTACTGCACGGTAAGACAATACAGCTTCACGAAGGCCGATGATTCTCCCTCTTTCAAACTCCGTAAGTTTTTGAAATCTCGCGCTCTTTTGTCGAAGAGGCATAAGTAACGTCTGAGCTAACGTTTACCACTAGCCGATAACCACCGATAACCAAAAACGCCTCGCTACAGCCGTCTATTTATTCGGATCCATCCGCCATTCAGCGGGCGCTACGCATGCGCTACGGGTCTGAAATTCTAATCATTTGCATATTATGCTCTACTTTGCATTTCCTGAAAATTTCAGCTCACTCGTATAAGTCCTTCATGGTGTTGCAATTTTCACAAACATGAGTTTATGATTCGACTTTATTTTTAAGCTGCATTTCTAGCTCTCCAGTACTTCTTAACAATCTATGGCTGGCAACAGGGCTGAAAGCCTATATATAGCGAGACGGAGAAGAGCAAAAACTGGTACGAATGGCATTTCATTGTAGCATTTTTTTCAAGAAACATTACATTTCTGTAACTACCATAATTTTTTTACAATTTTAGCAAATATAAAAAACAGCTTCTTTCTTTATAGAATTCGCGATCGCAACGAACTATAGGGGGCGTTGTTGTATGAGACTAATACCTGCGATTTCTATTGGCGATCGAAATGGGCTGCAGGTGGCGTAGAGCAGAACTCTTTTTCTATGGCAACACTTCACATGCTTTCCCCATTAGCGTGTGGAAAGTCATAGAGGAAGGAAGTAGTTAGATTCTCTCTTGATTTTCATATAGATTAAAATCTTTTAACTTGAAAAACTATATGGAACTGAAAACTGCATTAAACATAGTTCTAAAGAAAAGTATCACGGAAATTTTAAAAAATATTTTTATTAAATAAAGTACAAATATTAAGAAAGGGGAAAATATCGTAGTACATTCCTATACAACTGAAAAGAGGAGGAGAGGGAAGGAGAAGGGCCAAAGGCATGAAACCGGTCTCTCCCCAGATGGCGTATTCGAGTGTTGCGATCGCGAATATGAACAGTCATTCAGTTACTCTAGAGACGTCGTTAATGTAGCACGTAGCATTGCAACGTTCCTTCTTTATTGTGGCTAATTAAATTTAAAAAAGAAAAATGGTTGATATTCTTTCTTATGCAAACGAAACAAAATGGTATCTCTTTTTATTAGAGAAGGAATATCCAAAACACATCGGAAAAATATTTGCACATTAACAGAAAAAAATATGTATATTCTTATAAGAGTTGAAACCTAATGCCCGAGAAATAGTTTTACTAAATTTAAAGATATAACATAAAAGGCCCATTTAAACTTTACATTCTATAGTTTTAAGAATCATATTACTTCAAAAATTAAAATGAACAAAAAGTATTCATAAGCCTCATAATTTTATGAAATTTAATTTTGTAAACAAAGTTCTTTGACAACAATTTTTATCAAAAAATTTCAAGTTTCAATAAAAATCATTATTTAGAAACTAAAAAACGTAAAATAAAGAATGATGACGAAACAAAAACAAAAAAAAAACAATTCTTTTTTGTCGCCATTTTTAGTGCTACGAAAATTCGTCTTTGGGATTTGCCAAAAACAAAACAAAATGCAATTGTATTTTTTCAGGAGGGAAATATTTTACCGAAAAGACGAAAATGTACCAATTCCCACAACATAAAACTTTATCTTGGTAAACGTACGTTTTGGAAATGTTATTTCATTTGGAATCTTATTTATCAGAGTTCATATGGCGATATGATTGTTTTGAATCTATGCTAAACTCTATATCGGCTCATTTTCCACCGAAATCCGATTGACTATTTTGATTTTAAATAAAGTGTATTATTTTATAAATTGTCGCAAAAATTTTAAGTGAAGATTAGCGGCAATTAAGAACCGCCAAATCTGTAGCGGCGGTGGCGTTAATGCGTAAGTACCGAATTTTTATTCCATACTTTTCTGAATCATATTAGTTCAAACATTGGAATATACAAGAAGTATACATAAACACATAATGTTATACCATTTAATTTTTCAAAAAATGTATTTTGAGAACAATTTTTATCAAAAAATTATAAACTAAAAAGCGGAAAATGAAGAATTCTTAGGATGAAAAAACGATTTTAAGAATTCTTCACATTGAAATAAAAACTTTCATATTGTTTCTTTTTTTTATTATTCTTATAGTTCTTAATCAGACGTAAAAAACCATTCTGTAGAGAACCGTCATCAAGTGAAAAAAAAACATTTACAAGCAAATTTTTACCTGATTTATAATTCCCTGAGAATTCCAAAATGATAAGTTCCTTGTTTGAAAACTTTATTCTCTAATAGATACCTAGTTTATCCCTTCATTGCTTTTAGATAACATACTACACAGCAAAATTTTATAATTGTTATGAATTTGAATATGTAGCTAAAAACAGAATAGCTGAATTCTAGTTGAACTTATTCTTTCAAAACTAAAAAATACTTACCAAGAAAACGATTAAAATTAATTAAGATCAGCACAAATGGCACTATTTCAAGTAACTTGGATAATTTTTAATTGTTGTTTTCCGAATTATATGGATACAGAAATATATACTATTCCATAAAGAAGAAGAATATGCTATAACTATTACAATTCTGTATGTTCTGAATTCATATTTATTCACTGGAATGACGAAAGCAATGTTGACTTCACTTTAATTCGTAATGAATTGAAGACAGAAGAAATGCATTTTACCTTAATACACACATCTGTAACAGTATCCGAAATCGGAAGTCATTAGTTGCAAGTTTGTTGATAATAGAAATTAAAAATTATTGAGGAATTTTTCTTCAAATGTTTGGCGTGTTCTGTTCCTAAAGATTTACTAATATTCTGGAGATTTTTTTCAAGTTCTTCGGCCTTTTCCTTAGGGAAATTTTGTTTCTTATTTGCTGCTAAAAAATGGCGTCTGATTCAGTCAATGATTTTGATGGAACTAAATGAAAACGTGATAAATTAATGTCTGATATCTACAGGCTCCCGCTAGACGGCATACTCGAGCGTTGCGATTGCGAATAAAGATAATAAAACTCCGAATGTGCAATAAAACTCTTAACCTTGCATAAAAAGTGGATTTACAAATTTCGTCTATTTCTCATGGATTCGGCCAATGGTGCGCTAAAGCACCATTAAATTTGAATGAAAAAATTTTAACTTTTTTGTGATATTTGTTTTATTTTAATTTTATTTTCACAACTTATAACTTTAGCCCATTCTAAAAACATATAATAAATCTCAAATGGAATAATTATACAGTTTTAAAAAATAGACTTTTTCAATAACCGTTTGTAGTTCAAAAATTAGCGTGTTGTGAAATTTTCTCAACAGAAATTATTAACTCCAATTGGATTACTGATATTTTATAGATGTGTTTAGAACCCTTTAAAATAACAGAAAAATAAAATTATTGAAAAATATTCTCCACGTGTTAATAATGAAATATTTATTAAAATGGTGCGTTTACGCACTATTTTCCGAAAATGGGACAGTTAAATAATATTTTTTTAAAAAAAAAATTGGTTACGAAAACACAGAATAAATATGTAAAAAATGACTCAATATAAAGGTGAAAAGGCTAGTTGTGTAATCGTGATAGTCCACAAAATGAAAATATATATATATATATATATATATATATATATATATATATATATATATATATATATATATATATATATATATATATATATATAATGGTTACTATTTCGTAATAATGTTTAGAGCATAGTATCTCGTTTTAACAATCTTAAAAATATTTAAGAATCCTTTAAAAAGAATATAAGATTGCGTTATATATATTTTTAATTATAAATATTTTAAAGGTTTAATTAAGTATCGGTTGTTTTGTTTACACCCTTAGCACTTTCCACTTCTATTTCTTGCAATGTTGTTAGTTCAAGAGTATTGTTGTTGCTGTGGAATTTACTGTATTACTCGTACTAGAATAGAATATGGAGCTGAGGCTTTTTAAACTTCTTTTTGCACCTAAAAAGATTTTTTTTAAATGTATACATATTTTATAATGACAAAGTCTCTTACACATAACTATTATTCTTTCGTATCTTCATTTAAGTGTAATTTGACTTGTATTGCCACTTTTTTTTAAAATTGTTTGGATTTAATTATACTTTTAATGCAGGTATTTTTCACCATTCCTTTTTACATCCTCATTTTAATCTTATAAATTCTATAATTTAATATACTCCATAGCAGAATATTTCTGTAACAGTCTGTTGTTCTCGTCAGTTTGCAAGACGCGTGTGCAAATGTTCAGCAAGACAAATTGCGATTCGTGTCCGTCCGTGTGATTCGCATTTACGCACGATCGCATATACAAATTGCGTAAAGCAAGAATGGCCCTTAAAAGATTTATTGAATAGAAGTTATCTAAGCTTTTAGCTTACTTAAAATACAATACGCTATGCACAAGCCAATTTATTAATTATTATTTACTCTCGAAGAAGATATGTCACTCAAGAACGACGCCATAGGATGATTTGTTGTGTTTTTGGTTAGCATGTGCAAGTTTCGTTGTATTTTTTTTAAATATTTTTATAAAGCTGAAAATTTGTATTTATAAATATTAAGCGAATATCAAAAATGAGTTTGAATTACGTTCAAGTTGCAGAAGAAGAGGGAGAAGAACCCATTGAAGTACCTTGTGAAGAAGATGGGTCACTTCTGCTAACTACTTTGGCTGCGCAATTTCCTGGTACCTGTGGTTTAAAATATCGAAATCCTGCTACTGGAACAATGAGAGGTGTCCGAGTATCGGATGGAAAATTGGTCCCACCACCTGGAAGTGGTTGGGATGATTCTTTGTATATATGTGTTTTTCCAAAAGGTAAATAAACAAAAGCTTTGTTTTTAGGGTTAATGAGTATTACCTTGGCGATTTTAAAATAGATGGATATTAGTGCATATGCTATTTGCATTATCAGGATCTCAATGTGAATTGAAATTTTTTTTTTTTTGTCATGATATTATATTAACTTCAATAAAATCGAAGATTGCATTGTTTGTTTTTCTTGTTTGATCTGTATGTAAGCATTACTAGTGGCGCCCCCTTGTACCCATTTAAATTTAATTTAATAATAGTCGATTGACATACCTCATAAATATGTTATTTTTAAATTAAATATCTAGTGGAATAGAATATTGTTATCTTAAATTTTATTCTATGAACTATGCAGGAACTACTTCTGCAATATCAATCACTATAAATTTTAAAACAAATGTCTGTAGCAGCTAACAATAATTCAGGTCTATATATGAAATATGTCTTATTTCTTTTAGGAAACCTTATTTTGATGGGTAAACAGATAAAGAAGTTAATTCTATTTTTTATTCTCAGGCCTGTAATCATAGAAAATTTATAAACTGCATGTTAATTCTTAAAAATTGTATTTTAGATGTATGAGGTAGAGAAAATTTGACTTTTGATTAAGGATATTGTGTTTCTAGTTTTTTAAAATTTTTTATACTGTTATACTTATTTTTCAAATTATTAATCCTTTTATCTAAAAACTACAGTATCCTTTTATTTTAAACCTAGTTTTGAAAAACTACAGTAATTTCAATAGATCTATAGTAAACCAAAATCTATTGAGATTTCTAATTAAACAGAGACATTTACTGCACATTCAGTCTCAGAAATGAGTTAAAGACATAATTTTATGAATATTTTGGAATTACATTTATTTGTATACAAATCATGAACAGGGTAGTAAGGTTGACAAACTTTTAACAATGAATAAAAGCAGCCACATCAGGAACCTAACAATTATGTATTGATAATATTTTAATTAGGATAATGCAAACAGTGTTTAGAGTAAAATGTTAAATGCTATTTTTCTTTTAAATTTATCACATGTAAGAAGGAAAGTGTTAATAAAAAATTTTTGTGCAAATATTTGTATGTAGTAAGAGATCAGTATAAACAATGCTTTTATAAAGTTAGTCGATCTTGTTCAGTTGTGTGACTAAATGTATTACAAAAGAAGAAATGTATTTATTATAGCAAAACATTATTTCTGTAATATCAAAACCAAAATAATAATTGTGACAGTTTTAATTTCATTGATTTAGTTTGAAATATTTTTAAAGATAAGAACTTATTGAAATTATTAAGAAATTATAAAACTGGTATGGAAAAAAAAATTCTATCAGAAATAGTAATTTTTACTTAAATATGTATATAATTTTGATTCAAAACACATAATTTTGTTTAATGATATGTTTTAAACATATCTAATAAACATCAAATTCATTAGGATGTAAGGTCTATCCTCCTAAATTTTAAATGGTTTTAACTAGTTTGTTATGTTTAGGAACAGTTTTTAATACGAAGAAACCAATCTTTCTTGAAAATTTTAACTCATAAAAGATCAACAATTTTATTTTTTTACTAATATTCTTTATTGAATTAATTTAGTGACTGAAAATAAGAGAAAATCTTGTGATCAACTTGAGAATAGCTCTGCTAAAACAAAAAGAATGGAAACCAAACACAAATGTTCTGACTTAATAGTTCTAGGCTTGCCTTGGAAAACAACTGAGCAAGAACTTCGCCAGTATTTTGAATCGTTTGGAGAAGTTTTGATGGCACAAGTAAGTATTGATATTAGTATTCTTTCTTTTCAAGTGCTTCTTGTCTTATTTTTAGAAGTAAATGAACATTGAATTTCTTCAATAATTTAGCATTAAATCCTTAATGTTTATGTTCATAATTGAATTTATATTAATCTGATTTATTTCTTTGTTGTAAATTAGTGTTATATTAAAAATTATTGTTATTATTTACATATGTTCTTAAGATATTCATTAAATTTAGTTTTCTTTTCAATTAATTGAAAATTATTAATAGGGTCTCCGCGCACCTGGAAAGTCATGAATTTTGGTATTGAACAAAATTTGTCATGATTTTAACTAAAGTCATGAATTTAGGTCGCAGAAAATTCTAATTATTAAATTGGAATTTACCCCTCCCGCAATTTCTTGGTGTTCCGAATATCTGAATTTGTAACAAACTCCCCACTCATTCCAGGGATGAGATTTTTCCGCTTTTTAGCGGATTTCCGCTTTTTTCACTTTTATCTCTTAAATTTCAGCTTTTTTATCAAAAATTCAGATTTTCTAAAAATTACATTTTTTTTTTATAAGTATTCCACTTTTTCAGAAAATTCACCAATTTTCAAAGAGAAACAGAAAATTCAAACTACATAGCTATCAATCCTTTCTCATTTTTACCTCTTTTCTCCCCTTTTACACGCTGCAGATAAGATTTTCCGAATTTTTTACCCGCCCTCCAGATAGATCCGATTTTTGTAGTTCAAACGACGCTGCTTCTGACAAGCCTTTTAGAGGTCCCAAGCCTGGAATCTGCTAATATCTCGATTCTTATTTACACAATTTTAATATTGTACATTGCGATTCTTATTTACGGGATTTAAAAATCCAATATTGTGATTCGTATTTACGTCTTTTTAAAACCTATGTAGTGATTCGTATTCACGCAAGTTTAAAATTCAATGTGTTGATTTGCTCATGCGGTTCAAAAAGTGATTTTCTTATTTATACGTGATTTTAAAATAAGGCATTGGGATTCGCATTCTGAAAGTTATGCATCATAATTCTTATTTATGCAATCTAAAAATTAGGCATCATGATTCGTATTTACGCTATTTAAAAATTATGAATCTTGATTTGTATTTACGCGTTTTAAAAATTCTATATCCCAGTTTGTATTTTCTCATTTTCAAAATAGTATATCTAGTTTCATATTCATGTGATTTCAAAATCCATAATTGTTGTTCATATTCACGCAATTTTAAGATCAACTATCGCGATTCTTGTAAGAAGTAAATTTTTTAAAAAATTAGTTACTATAAAGGTGACTGTTTTTCTAACGACGTTTATTAGTATATGTAAGTGTTACAACATCAGAGAAACTGGAAGTGAATATATTCAAAACTTACATTCTGTGCTTGCAAAGAAGAAAAAATAGGATTTGTCACAAGATGTTTAAAGACAAGATGTTTGAAGACGACTAAATATAGCAAACATAAAAGATAAAGCAATCACTTAAAAAGGGATTTAATTAAAAAAAGAAATTGGGGGAAAAAGAATTAATTAACTCATCATCAAAATTTTATTTATAATTGCTGTTATTTATGCTATAAAATGCAAAATTCTTATCAAATAAAAAACAATTATCTAAACAGTTGCTGATTGTCATGTAATTTTTCAAACTAAAATAGCAATTTTTGTATGTTAAAGAGTTACTATAAATTTCTACTTCACTGTTATTGATATGTTTCAGAGGGCTGTAGTTAGATTAGACTTAATATGAACATAATGATTCAGTCCATTGTTAAAGTTTTTTTTTCCCAATATAATTTAAAAAGTAATATTACTGATATATTTGCTATAAATCACATAACAGTATTTATTAAAAGAAATGAAATATTAATGTATATTCTCAGTAGTTTTAATTTGCTAAACCAGGTAGTTTTTCAAGTAGTAATTGTCTCTTATGTGAACTGAGGAAAAATATAATTTCCAGCTTTATTTTTTCAATTGGTAATTTTTTTTCCACTAAATGTTAAGTATAAATGTAATCGTTTTTATAATAATAGATTAGTACACAATTGTATGTCAACACATTGTTTATTACCTTAAACTGTCTGGAATTTATTATTAAAAAGGGTTGCGCTTGCGTAAAATTTACTATCGTGGAAATTCAGCTTTTTTGCGTTTTGGCTAATCTCATCCCTGTCGTTTATATTTTATTAAAATATAAAATGTTTTTATCATGTTCTTTAAAAATTGTGTTTGTTTAAAAATAGAAAAAAAAAGGGGGGGAAAAGTGTCATTTCTAGAGCAAATTATCTTTTAAACTTCTGTGATTTCAGATTTTTATTTTTTCAATTTAAAATTCTAGCTGAAGCAAGTCAGTGATTGGTGAATTATTTTTATTCCGAAATGAGATCAGAAATATTTCTCTCCTTTCCCTTGAACAAGAAAAGTATCTTAAGAATGTAATTCTGCAGAAAAAAAATTACTTTTGAGCTATTTTATTGCTTCAAATGTTTATTTCTCTGTTTTTTAAATTAAATACCTATAAATATGAAGATGCAGAGTATAGCAGTTTTGGTTACACCTATAATTTCAATTAATGTTATGATGCTTTTTTAAATTTACTATTGTGTTTTTGTCGGAGAAAATAGTAACTTTGTAAAGTCATGAAAAATTCTTGGAGTAAGTCATGAATTTGAAAATCTAAAATGTAGCAGATACCCTGTATTAAATAGATAGTAAATTGAATTATTAAATTAGATAATTCGATTTCTACTTAGACCTCTCTCTATATATATATACACACACACATTGCTTTCATTATAAAAGAAAATATTTTTTTAAGGTGAAGAAAGATCCTAAGACTGGCTCATCCAAAGGTTTTGGTTTCATAAGGTTCAGCAATTATGAGGCTCAAGCTCGAGCTTTATCAAAAAGACATTTGATTGATGGTCGATGGTGTGATGTGAGAATTCCTAATTCAAAGGTGTGTGGAATATATAAAATTTGCTTTATATGAACGAAAAATTATTTTTAAATAGTATGAAATGTTGCAATATTTATTTTTTTAAATGAGAGAAATAGTGTTACAGTAATTAATTTTAATGTTATTGCATTATTTTAGCAGTAGTTCTGATATTCATTTTCAGCTCACTTCATCAGCCTTAGACTAAAGTTGGCTCATACAATAAATGAAATTAAACTCTGGAATTATGGTGTTTAATGTAACCAAGGAAAGAGCAAATTTTATTGTTATTAAATTTATTAATTACACAAATTTTGCATGAATAATTGTGGTATTATGTAATTGATATGTTAAAAGTAAGTAATGAGCGAACTAAGAATTGGGAAACACTCTTAAAGTAATAGCTTGATATTTTGTTTTGTTTCTGTTCTGGAGCATGAAGGAAAAGTCATTGATTTATACTGAAATTGAAAACAATGATTCTTTGAGATTGCCAAATGTCCATGAAGTATGTAGGAAAAAATATTTAAATACAACTATTGATGTTTATAGGAATCTATTTGATACTATCTAATTCCAAAATAATTGGGCTATTAATGTTTGTGTAATCCAAGGTTTTATTCTGCTTATTTTTTTTATCTTCTCTTTATATCTTATCTCCCCGCATAACATATCAAGGATGCTTGGAGAAAGTTTAAAATCAAAGAAATAGAAATGCTTTCTTTAATTCTTGTTCACTCTCTGTCTTTATTTATTTTTATCTAATCTTTCATTGTCTTGCCATTAGAAATATTTTTTTGAAAATTATAGGGATAATTTTAAGGACTTTTAATTTTTTGTGGCTTTCTCTTGTAGGATGGACAAGTTGCTGAGTTGAACAGAAAAGTATTTATTGGACGATGTACTGAAGACATTTCTGCTGATGACCTTGAAGAGTATTTCTCAAAATATGGAGAGGTAACAGACGTTTTTATCCCCAAACCGTTTAGAGCATTTGCATTTGTTACATTTTTACATCCTGAGGTGGCTCAAAGTTTGTGTGGAGAAGACCATATTGTAAAGGGTGCCAGTCTGCTTGTTAGCAGTGCTGTGCCCAAAAATGCTAATGCTAATTACCACAACAGGAAAGGTGACAGTCGTCCAATGACAACATTCCCTCACAATCCTGCTGCATTCGGCCCTGGTGGGCATCATGGTAGCAATGCAAATATTTGGAATCAAACACCATATAATGTGCCAATGAGAGGAGGGGATAATATTCCCAATTTAGCTCAGTTGAGCACAACCCTGGGTTTAGGCAATCCAAATCCTAATCAAGGTGGTGGCAAAACTATGAATACAACACCACCTACTTTGAGTATGGGTGCCCTGAATTTGGGGGCTGCATTACCTTTGAGTTCTGCTGTTGTAGCAGCTGCTCTTGGTCAAGCTGGGTTGGGTATTCTTGGAAACATAGCAAGCCAGGGAAATACGGAGGAATGTAACAATCCAAATGTTAACACTTCTAATCCTGGACCCAATCCTAATATGGGAGGGAGTGGTTGTCCGACATGGATGAACCAACCTTCTGGAAGTAATGAAGGGCCTGTGCCGTGGAGTTCTCGTGATCCCAAAGGCTACGGCATGCAGGTTTTAAACTAACTTAATTTTCTCCTTATATTTGTTATTTTTTGTAGAAATTTTAAAGAAATAATTCTCTTTTGAAGAACAACTTATAAGCAATATTATGAATTGTTACAAGTTCCAAACCTCAAAGCTTTAATGGTTCAGCACTGCTTTGTTATAATAATGGTTGTTCAATTTTGAAATAACAAACAGAAATTTTTTTTTATAACACTAGTGTAAAAGTTGTGCAACTTTATTTCACCACCAAATATTTTTATTAAAATATGTTTTATGTTTAAAAGTCTTTTATCTTACACATAAAGCTTGCTATTATTTTATAGAGATATATAAATCGAGACTTGGTTGATATTTTGCATTTATTACGTGCAAATGTTTTTTTTTTTTTTTTTTTCGACTTCAAATTTGTGTTTGTTGAAATAGAAAGTTCAATGCCCCCTTCATCTTTTTCATGATCATATATATATATTGTAACTCATGTTGAACAAGTTGTGATTTTTGTTTTGACTCAAAATTTTATTTTGTAAATGGTTTACGTGAACATGAGACTATTTAATGGTATGAAAAAGTGGTTTTGAGTGACGATGAATACAAACATCATGTTCATTTCTCAAAATTTATATATCTCACCTTTCATTGACGTGTTTATTGGATGTGTATCATCATTCCTGTGTGCGTGTTTAAATGAGATAGTGTGCTTCAATGGAAAAGTGCCTTTGAAAAAGGTTTTATGTAATTGGCTCAATGAGCTGGGTTTTTAAAAAGCATCAACAAGCAGAGGAAATTAATAAGGGTGATACATAGCAGTTAAAAAACTATGATAGGATCAGAGACTAAATTATTTTTACTGTGTTGTTGAATACTCAGTGTGATGTTTGTATGCTGCACAATCTACTGCTTTTGTAACATCTTCTTTAGAGTGATAACTTCAGTATTTGCTGTTTCACTAAGCTACTTTATCTTTCTAGACAGATTTGTAAATTTAGCTTTTCTTTTCCGAAGCATTTAAAAACTAAACAGTGTTTATCTTTCTACTAATGTTGCAGGTTGTAATTGCTACGGCAAAATAAAATTTTATTCAAAATCTTTTGTATTGAGTGATGAGCATGTCAAGTAAAAAATCCATGCTTGATTTTATTTAAATGCTGTGGGATTTCGTTAAATATAGCCATTAATTTTACACTGAAATGTAGTATTTTACTTTTTCCCTGATAATTTTAACTATCATTAAACAGTCATTCATTTTGGTTATAAAATAACAAACATGTAGTTTTTAAATACATTTTTTTTTTACTTTGTAGCAAATTTCCATAGCATTTTAAGGATAAACCGTATAATGAATGATAAATTATGGCACTATAAACAAATATTATCAGTATCTTAACACAAAATGCTATTTAGTGTCGTTTCACTGATTATGGTAGCCATTTATTATAATAAGTCTTTTTATGCTTCATATTTTTTTTATACTTAATAGGAGTTGTTTCTTTAAATTTGTTACTTAAAATTTTATTTTAGTTATTAAATAATAGCTTAGTTGTAAGTTACATAATTTAACTGATTTGCCTTTCTAAAAAATATTTATTATTGATACTGATATTTTATTAATACTTTTGTGAAAATATTTATTATATTATTGAATTATTTTAATAGTTTTATTAATAAAAAAAACTACGGTTAAGAGATTTAAGTTAACAAAAAACTTAATAGGACTAAAACAGTTATTAAAAATTGTTTCCTTTGATCAAGAGTGTATAGTTTAAATTATAAGCACCTTTAAAAGTTTGTGTTCTCTGTACACGCATCTTGTGTTTAAACCTACTTAATCAATTTCAAAAAGGTATTGATTTGTTAAATAAATTTATTAAAAAATAGTAAGGACTAATTTTGCTGTTACAAATCTGTTCAATTTATTTTATAACGAAATCTGACTGCATTTGAAAACTAAGTTTTATAAAATTCTATACATTTTCTAGAAATATTTCAAAACTGGGTATAGAATAATTATATTCTAGATTTATATGATGGGTATATATGCTTCTTGTGTCTTTTCTTTTTAAACGCTTCATTTTTCCTTTCACTATCTTGTAGCATTCGATTTAATGCTTCAAGCAGGAATAAACGAACTGTCACTGCATATAATTATAATTGACTACTACTTAAAGATGACAAAAATCATTCTAATGAAAAAAATGTTGAAAAATGGTATTAAAAGTTTCTCAATACCATTGTTAAATTTTTAGAGATACTTTATTTTTCGCTAGTAAAGTGTTCAATAAGAGTGACAGTTCTTTTATTTCTGTGATAAATGTCGAAACTCTTGTACTTCACTGTTATACTACTCTCTTTATATATACATGTTATATCTATTATATCTTAAAGTGTTTAAACATGAGTGTGAGTATTGAATTCTCTTGTATGCAAGTATTGTTGTTTGATAATACTAATTTGATGAATAGATGGCATATCTATGCCGGTAAAGTATGTACTGGATATGATTGGTAAATGTTTATTTGCTGTGCGTTGTCTTGAGTCAATGGTTTGTAAATTACGCAAGATTGTCTGTTTCAATAAAATTTCTTTGCTGAACGATGTGTGTTTGATTTGATTGCTGATGAAGAACAAATGATGGTTACATGATAATGCTTTGCATGAATGTATAAAAATCTCTTTCTTTTTGTGCAATTGCCAGCTGGCTTTAGCTTGTTAAAGTGTGGATGATTTGATTTTACTCTTAATAGTCAAGTTTTCTTTAACAGTATATTTGTACTTATTTTTTCTCCCTTCAAAAATATCTTGGGAGCTTTTTGTACATTCATGTAAAGACAAAAACAAAAGAAGGAAGTGTACACTAAAAAATGGGTATTTCAATCAGGTTAAAAGTATTATAAACTTCAGAGTTAATCTTAATTGGGTTTTATTCTGGGTTTTGCTTGTTGTTAAACAAAAAATTTAAAGTCTTTGTATTTTTTATAGCCAAAATTAGTTATTATTATAATAAGGAAAATAAAAACCAAACAGCGCAACTTCCTAATTTAATTTAGAATAGAAAATAAAATACATAATATACTGCAGGGTGTAAAATTTACCGTTAAAAAAAACTAAGCTTGATTTTTACTCTTGTTTTGCGTATGTAAGGCATGGAAGTTTTTTTACAGTTGTAAAACCCTCATTTAGTTTTATCCCCCAGGATTATTAAGATGTTAATCAAGAGTAGCAAACTGTAAATTGTTTGAGAAGCAAATATATTTGTTTGTTATTATAAAGTTTAGTTATTAATGATCAACTAATCAGTAGAAACAGGGAATTAATAAACAATGCAGTTTTTGAGCAATTTCGAAGTTAAATTGTATCTAAAATCATAATGCTATGAAAAAATTATTATCTAATAATAGTAAAAATAAATATAAATTGTCATTTTATAATAAAAATTAAAATATTTGTTTGAAAATGCATTAAGGTATTTTTTATGCTGTTTGGTAAATGAAGATTAAGCTATACTTCTATTTCACAATTATACCCAAATGAATGTAACCTTCAAAGTAAATATCATTTGAATTACATAGAAAGAGATCAACTGTACCTTAGAAATACATATTGAGCAATGCATGAACAAGCACACTTCTAAACTTATAAATTTTTGATAGTTTGGCTTTCCAAATTAACATAATTAAAGATTGAATAGATATGTAGATATGAATATTTTTTTCCCACAAAACGAAATTATATATTTTTTTCTTAATTTAATATTGGTGAGTATGCCATAAAATAGCCTTTGTGTACTATTTATGACTTGTGTTGGCCACCCTTGATTTAAATAATGAAAGTACAATTTTTTTAAGGGCTAAAAAAATGAAACTAAATTGCAAAGTTATGTCAAGACAAATTTATATTAATTATTTAGTCTTGATAGAAAAGTAGGAAAATGCAGTTAAACATTTTTGAAATTTTTACATATTTCATAGAAAATTATTTAATGTATGTTATAAATATTGTAAGTAATATTTAGTTTTCAATGGAAACTGGATGCAATTGCTGGGAAAGATATATTAAAGAATTTGCAGGTATTTCTTGTGGAATTTAAATAATTTTATCCTGGCTGAGCCGCCAGAAAGGTAATATGGTTGAAGCTGTAATTTAACACGCTTGGCTGACGATCTTTCTGCATGTGAAATGAGAGGTTGCACATTTTAAGCAACTTGGGGAAAGCTGCAAGTTCTTCGTACATGTCAGAAATTGTGACATTTAAAACACTTAAGCTGGCACCTACCACCACAAAGCCTTTCAATTAGATAGGATAACCAGCAAGTTCAGATTGTCCATAAATCTCTGTGTGCTGTTCATTGAAATTGAATAATGCTATGAAGAGTGGCAGGGGCTTGTATTCATGGTAGTCACTATTGTGTAATCTTTCCCCCTCGGTCGATTCACTGTGTACAAAATGGTGACTGGTGCATGCTAAGTCTGTCAGAGTCTCCCAAGTTCCCATAACCGATCAATACCCCTGGAGGTTCTGAATCGGAGGTTGATCGTGCTCTGGTTTCAGTTAAAATTACAATCTGCAGATGGATGGTGTGTGGTAGAAGTCGAATTCTTGGCTATAGATGGCGCAACTGGAAAACAAGAAGTGCACCCCCTTAGCTTAAATTAGGCTTACCAGTATTGACAAGTGGCATAAGACAACAACATCTGTGTTACTCTTAAGAGATGGAAATTCACATTAGTCAGGTCACTCTCCAGTTTATTGGTGGGAAAATCTATGGGCAACCCTCAGTGAAGTCTTCATAAAGACAAATTAGTTGACATGAAGATCCATGGGCTTAAACGGTTCTGAGCTAGTCGTTCCCATGGCTGTAGTTGGAAGGGAGAACTGCGTCAAGATTGTCCACCACTGGTGACCTTTTCTGAGATTTTTTCAGGCTTCTCTTTCGAAGTGCTAACTCTCTTTTCATTTTCAATCTTGTACGCTCATTAGTGACAATCAGGAATTTTTTCCCGAGACATGTTTCTTTTGTTTTACTTCTTTAGAGTTGTAAGAAAATAATAAGGGTAACTGTATAGAATTCAAGAGGCCATATTTCTTCCTTAGATCTTGACTTGGTACAAAAGTTCTTGAAAGCTCAAATGTGATTTGGGGAAGAAAAAAAAAAGGAAAAAACCAGTAACAGTTTTAAAGTCCATTTCAGAAATGTCAGAGTCATTATCTGATTGAATATGCACAGTAGAAACATCTCTTTTAAGATCGCTGTATTAGTTAGACTTTGAGCAGCTTAACTATCTCTGCATCTTCCTGTTTGCAAGTGAGGCATTGTGGTTAGGCTAAATAGAGCAAATTAGACTTTTTTTCAATGAATGTAACTTTAGTTCGTTTTAGAATATTTTCACATAACAAGCTCCTGCAAACAATTTACTGGAGGGTGCTCCTAATGCCACATGTATTGAGTCTTGGTGAAGCCTTAAAAGTTAAATTAGCAGAATCTGTTGAACTTGTTTGTTTTCCTTAAACTAGATAATGACGGCTAAAATAGACACTCTTGAGAAAACTCGCCCTTCATGTGTTGTTTTTCGTTAGATGGGATAGAATGTTACGCAATCAAGAGTTACTTAGATTTTCATGCATAAATTATTTACTCCAGTATGTATGTGTATGAAACTCTGATATGTTTCGTTCACAATCTTAGTATTTTTCCTATATTTTAATTAGAATTTAAAATGTCTGATTTTTTAGTAGTTTGAACTATCATTATTTCAAATTTCTGCAAATTTTATTGTAAAACATAAGAAAAGGGCTCACAAACGTTTTCTGAACTATCCAATAAAAAATCTTGTTTTAATTAATTTTGATAAACAATGTTTTATCACTTTAAAACAAAGGGAATCGAACATGTTTTCTCTCTTTTCTTTAACTATTTTCAATTAGCACTGGAGTAACTGGAATCCTTTGTAAAACTCTATATAAAGCAAATTCAGGATCAATCTACCTTTTCTTCACTTCTCGAAAGAACTATATTTTTATCAAAAAGAAAAGGCTTGCTCATATTATCACTAAATTTGAATCTGGATTCAAAAATTGTTACAGTTTAATTTCCTGTAATAAAAAGGCAGCTATGTGATTTATAAGTTTTCCTATATTAATGCCATAATCGTGTTTATATCTTATTTATAGAATCAATAAGATTAACTAGTTATTTTTATTTATTTTCTGTTTAAGTTAACAACCCCGTGGCAGATAGTTACAGAGTTCTTGCAAAAAACATTTTCTTATGAGAAGTTTTTTAAAAAAAAATTCTTTTCTTTTCTACAGAAATTTATTTGTAATATTTGAATCATGCATTTAGATAATCACTTTTTAACGCACTCAATTTACACCAATAAGTGTTGTAGATAATCGTCGATTAATGTAATGTTTCGATTGTATTTTCGGCAAATATTGATATTAATTTTCACAAGGATTTTAAATATCCCTATACATTTCGAACAATATGGAAATTTCGAATCGTGCATTTGAGTGTTTACTTTAAGGCAATAATTCTATAGAATTTTTTGTAGTTATTGCTATTGATTACTCCATAGATTTTAAATCTGATATTTTTTATACGATATTTATTACAACAACCTAATCTCGAAGCGAAACACGCATTTGAGGAGTTTGATTTTTTTATTATTGCAATGATTATTTACAAAATGCGGAAAAGAAAATTATTCGTGTGTTCCCGGTCTCCAACAAAATGCGAGAATATCAGCCATAATATTAAAATAAAAATTTTTTACATGTTCAATTAAAAAAAAGTTTTAATATATTTTTTTTTTGTAAACACAGCACTTTTATTATTTTAAATTAGTAATATATATGTTTGTTATTATTAAAAGTATCTTGCAGAAAGATATTAGTGCTAGAGAGGTTTAGCACAGATAACTTGAAAAAATTGCGCCACAAGGGTTAACAGGCTTGTAATGCTCGATTTATTTATTTATACAAATTCTCAGAATATGAGTTAAGTTTTCAGAATACATGAAATTCTAAGCAAATCTGAACTGAGTGATGTCTATAAATTATTCTTAATGATCTTGAGGATTTTCTTGTTAATACTTGCTCATAATATTTAAAAAGGAAAAAAAAATCATAAAAAACATTTAAGTAAGAGATGTGGTTCGTTATTTTTCTCTCCCAAAAAGAGAAAAAGAAATCTTAAAAAAAATAAAATCTAGAAAATTGTATCTTAATTGAAACATGGCTATGTTGATTTTAAAACATATTTATATTAAAACTTTAGTGGAATACTGGTATTTTTTATGAGATAATCACCAAACAAATTATAGCTGTCACCCAAAACAGCTATATTTTGATTCTGAGTTGTGTTCATAATTGTAAATTTCGTTCAGAAATGTTTAGGTTTTGTTCATAAAAAAAAAATAATGATTTTTTTAACTAATAAGTTCACTCAAATAACACTCAGTATTTTTATCCCTAACAAGTGTGCTATGTATTCTTTAAAAAATAAGTATTTTTTAAACAATTGTTGAACCTATGGGATAATTTTATTTTTTAAAATCTGGCAGCAATGCTTGAAATTAAGGGTGGTTTGTTGGTTCAAGATCACTAAAATTTGACTCATGTGAGGAGGGGGTGGCGGACTCTCTTGGACCAACAGTAATTTCCTAGGGCTGATTTGTAGTTTTTTTTTTCTTCTTTTCAGCTTCATGTTTTTGTAATATATCGTATTTCATCATAATTGTGAGCATTATACATTCTGTGGTATTATAGTTCTTAATTTAAATTGACTTTAAAAAAATCTAATAAGAGACTGGTCTGTGAAAGTAGGTATGGACTACTGTCTATTAGTCCTTAGAACTTTTGCTGGTTCCCCGGACAAATAACTCTCAATTTTTACCTTTGAACCATCACCAATTTCATAAATAGGCATAAAATGTTTTTTTTTTGCTATCTGAATGATTGGAAAATTAGTTATTTAAAAGAAAATTCCTTATATCCTAGTAATTTTTAGACTACATAAACAATCTGCGTACATTTTTATATTTTATTATCTTGTTATGTTAACTGATAACATCTCACCTCTTAAGTGCAAGTCATCAATACAGTAGTGCCATTATTCCGATTTTTCACCTGGCGTCCATCATGTGGCTTATTTAACAATGCTAATTCAGTGGAACCTTGATTGATTATTTCTCATAGGACCATTCATTGTGAATCATAGGAAAACCATAACGCAGGTCAACGAAAAATATCAAGTAATGACTTGAAAATGTATAAAAAAAAAAACATAATAAACCTGAAAATGAATAAATTTACAATAAGTTTAAAAAAATTTGAATTTGAAAAAGTAAGTTCTTACTGCAAAAATTATGTATGATTGTAAAGATAGATGAAATAATGTATTTATTTATAGAAAATATTTAGTTTTAAGCACTTTTTCCTTTCCCCTCTCTGAAAACAATACATTTTCTAAATTTGTAAGAGATTGCTGTTCATTTTCTGTATGTTCGAGTAATTGCAAAAAGTTTTTTCAAAGGCTACCAGACCTTTTGCAAGGATAGGCATTTGTTGTGGTTCACCAACTTAGGCATAAGTTGGTGAACCACAGAACTTTGAACCTTTTCAGCTTCTGCAATCATTTGTGGAACTTACAGCACCAGTTTTTATGCATTCATCAACTAATGCATAAACATGAAACATATACTTTGTGGCAGTTAACCTGAGTTGCAACAAATCCTTATTTTTGCCTTTAACATCAGCATCAGTCAGTTTTTCTTCTAGTCAGTTTTCGTCCTAAAGAATGTAACTTCAATTTATTTAAAATGTTGGTAGAATTTCTGAAGTCCAGAATCTGCTGTTTTGAAAAACAGTTATTTTAAAATTATAAGAATAACATTTGTGAATGGACTATTAAAACAAAACGATACATACTAAAAAACGAAAGTTGCATCAAAGTTGTATTGTAAAAATTTATATGTTAAACTTGGGGGCTATCCACAAATTATTCCAGAGTAGTTGAAGTGTTTATTCTAACCAATTTGTTGTACAATTTCAAAATTTCTTAGTGCTGATGCCTTGATTTATTGGGGGGGGGGGGAATTTCCTTCTGTTGATTTAAAATTCTTGCGTATTTTGTTTTTGAAAACCATGTCCATGTTTTGAAATCAAAAAAATATTTTAAGACGCAATCAGTCTGTGTTTGTGGCGTTACCCTAAGTATTTCTTGACATCTGGCCATTATGCTTTGATATTGTTATCATGTATTACGATTTCCCGTTTTTTTTTTAAATCATTCATTTATGAAGCGAAAATAATTTAGATATCCTCTCGATTATTGCAATTTTCAATGGCTCTTGATTAATTTTAAAATCAATTATCCTTGGAAAGGGTCATATGTTTTCCTTGAGTGTTTTAAGATTAATAAAATAAGGATGCAGAATATGATCCAATCACAGATGATGAGTTTCTGGGCAAATTCAGGCAACCTTGAAAAAATTTTTGGTCTAATTTAAAAGAAGTTGATACAAAATTTTTCTCCATAAAAAAATGCACAAGGCGAAAGGAAGCTTGTCATTTGTGGATACTAAATATTTATTTTGAGCAAATTGAGATTGTTTCTGTATTTTCTTCATTAACTAACCTGTCTATAGAAAGAAATTCTCTCTCCACAAAGTCTAAGGCTGTTTGCTGCTATGGGAACATGAAATAGCACATTTCAAAGTGGGAAGCTTCTCTCTTTCTCTCTCCTGATTCTCTTTCAATCATTGACCCTAGCCAAAACCTATTTTCAATATTGACCCAACATTTCTACTTGAAATAGTTAAACCTCATAACCATAGTCAGCGCCACTGTTCTAGACGAATGGGGAATTCAGACAGACTAATACTTCCTGAATATTGTTAAATTAAAAATGTAGTATTTAGACAAATAAGACATAGGTTATCATAGTTAAATATTAAAATATACATTTTTAAAGTTCATTTTAATATATCTTTTAATTACTTGTGGCATACATTGTCAACTTACTGTTTAGAAAGAAAAAGAATATTTTATGTCATGTTAATTATTACGCAAATAATGTTATGCCAATTTGTTTATTAATTAGTTTGAATTCTCTAAACTGATGAAGGGAATGTTTTTAGTTTTATAAATTATTGCTATTTCAATATATTTTGATTCCTATTCTTTTTAGTAGTTGTTTTAGTTTATTCAACAATTTTATAAAATCAAATGATTTTTTTTTCTTTGTTAAAAAAAATTTTCAAACAATTTTAACAATATACAAACAATACTTTTTAATAAAGATTTTGAAAAAGTTATTGTAATTATATATATAAGAAAAGGAAAGGAAAAAACGCTGATTTGGGGAAAATTCCTGGGGGGAAAAAATTTGTTCTGGGGAAATAAACTACAGGATCCCTTTTGATTTCCACCTTCTATTCATGAAAGTATTATTGAAATTAATCTTCATTAATTATTTAAATTCAACCTTTAATAAACAGGAATTTTAGTTTTTATTTCTTATATTTAGTATGTTATTTTTCTCGTTGAAATGGTTTAAATGTATAGTGGTAATAAAGAGAAGAAGAAAAATATGCTATAAGAACAAAAAATTATTCTATTCAAAAAATTTTATAATTATTCTATCAATTGATTTCATAAAAATTATTCCAATAGCGAATAAAATATTGGTAAATATTCACTCGAATGTTATTCTAATAGTGGAATGAACTTGAATGATTAATATCCACTGTCACAGTCTGTATCGACTGAATAAGACGCCTTATGAGGAAGACATTTTTCCGTGTGTTGCCCTAATGTGCTTTACGGGGAATTTCTTTGCGAATAATTTTGGTCCCTGCATAAAATGCATTGTAATAGGAAATTGAAATCACTCAATTGGTGAAAAATTCTTTACTTATAATAATTCTTTTTAAAAATTTATGTAAAGAAATATCAGGTGATTTAAATCATGCTGATTTTAATATCAAATATTAAACAAATGTAGCACAATACATGAAATATGCTTTAATATTTTTAATTCTTTTTTGTTGTATACAATTTATTTTTATTCTTTAATCCTCATTGCATGTATTTTTTTTTTATCTAATTTTTTTTTATCAAGTCAGTACTATTATTACCATATTACTCAGTTAATGTGTTAAACTACCTTGTAACAATTTTTTCCGCTTGTTTTTCATAAGGCATTCGGTTTTCATAGCTTTAAGAAATTGTTCACTAAGTTATTTCTCACTTTTGATTAATTGAAAAAAACTAAGTTTATTGAAGTTTAAGAAATACCATTTTGACAACATTGCAGCTTTATGTCTAAAGCTGTTCACTAACATCATATTTGGTTTTTCTAAAAACCAAAAAAAAAAAAAAAAAAAATTTAACCATAGTCGTAAGACAATTTTTGTTTGCAATCTTTAACAATTATTCTGTGAAAAATTACTAGAAACCTGTACAAAAATTTATCATACCATTACCAGTTTAATCATTTTCATCGTTATTACGTATAAATAATTTGCAGTGCAAGGAAAAATCAAAAGCTTGGCATTTAGTTTTTAAAAAGTTCAAAATTGATTGCAAGAGAATGTTACAATCGATAAAAACAACTAATAGGTTTGTGCTGAAAACAACTAATAGGAATGTGCTAATAGGTTTGTGCTGATAGAGAATTGTGCTGAATTCTAATTGGAACTCTAAAGAAGAAATCACTCTCAATTTGTTTATCCAATAAGAATTATGAAAGCACATTACAATAAGTACACATATGAGCTGCGATGGCTCAGGGGATAGAGCCGAGTTCGAATCCCAGTCTAAATGAATTCGGCATCCGGCTTGCGCCGACCACAGTGCTGCCGTGAAATATCCTCAGTGGTAGATGGATCATAGGTTTAGAGTCCCCTTACTGTCAGGCTAACCGTGGGAGGTTCTCGCTGTCTTCCTGTCCATGTAACGCAAATGCTCTATCAAAAAGTCCTCCACGAAGGTAAATTTCTCCCAATACTCGACCCAGGAGTTCCCTTGTTTTATGGATTGAGTTCAAAGTTACCAAGCTGTGGAGTTGAACATTAGTAGTCATAAACCCATAAAATTGGGTCGGTTGTTCAACGACGGTTATAAAATGAAATAAGTGCACATATAGGGCAAAATAAGAACAGTCACCTCTATCCATAGGGTGAGTAATAATAAAAAGTAATTTAAATTTTAATTGTAAATCGCCAATTTTTTAAAGATAATGTAGTTCATATGCTAAAACATTTCCTTCTTACTCCTCGTATTACTTATTAAATCGGAGTGTTGTAATCATCCTCGGAATGTTAAAGCTATTTTAGTTGATTCGAAATTTCAGGTGGTCCAAGTTTCGTTAGTAATAGTTTTATTCGAGTTAAAGTTAATTTCCTATTTTTTTCCTGCAGAATATTATGATCCGCATTCGTGCGGTTTAAAAAACCATGCATCATGGTTTGTATTCATGTGATTTAAAAATTACAAATCCGTATTTGTGCAATTTAAAAAATCACAGAAAGTGATCTGAATTTGTACAATTTAAACATCAATATCGATGTTTTTAATCACAATATATAAAAATCATACAACGTGATTTATATTCGCCTGATTTAAGTGTTAAACATTGTGATTTGTATTTGCTGGAATTAAAAAATCATTATTCAAATACATTGTATTTCGTATTCATGTGATTTAAAAATTACGCATCCGGATTTATTACATACAATTTATTATTTTTAGTATGTGAATGTGAAATATTTAAAACAATAAGATTTTTGCATGTTTTTTTATGCATGTATTAAATGTAATAAATCCATGTTCTACTTTGTATGTTTGTTACTGTTAATTGCTGGATATTTTTTTTTCCAGTTTGTTTAGTAGTTCAGTTCTCTTATACTGCTTTTGTTTACATTGGCTTATTAAAAAAGTGCAAAGTATTGCTCAGATAACACAATATTGTTTTTAAGAAAGAAAGTTGCACTCGTTTAGTAGAAAGTTAGGTTTTCTATTGACTAATAATGACTTGTGTAAGTCATGACTTTAAAAATTCTGGATTTAGCAGATACACTGTATAGACAACGTAAACTGAAGTGTCACATCACTGAGAAAGTACTGTTTGATGTCACACTTGCTAAGAAAGGTCCTGACTGACAAACATTTTAAATCGAAATGTTCTGTTCCAGAAAGGATTAAAGTTGAAACTTTTGAATTAAACAGTTGTTGATGAGATTCGAAGTTTTACACAGATATTTTTTATAAAATATTTCGTTAAAATGTTGATGAACCTACATAAACATAATACTTGTAAGACTGAGTTAGAGGGAGCAAGATAAAATGGTACTTACCTGTTTCGTCGGCACTAGTAAATTCAGCTGTTTTATTTACTTATTCAAATTAAAAAATTTAGGTAAGAAACTTATAAAGTAAACTTATTGTTTTCGTTATTTTCTGTCAGGAAAGATATTTGTGTTAGGCTTTGGTAAAACTGTTTTGTGCTTACAAAGTGTTGTTTTTACCATCAGTAATTTTACAGATATTTATAAAGTACCATGAGTGTTGTATGTTGAATAATATCTGAAGAGGTGCACAGAGTTTAGGCATGAACAAAGATCAAATATTCTTTCCTTCAGTGTAAATTAGAAATCATTAAGGATTCTTATGTGAAGTCCAATTTTGTTAATTGTAGCTTTTGTTTTGGATAATTTCACCTGACTCTGGTTTTGAAGGAGAATTATCTCTTTCATTCTAAGCGTTTGATTGTACACTCTCATGTGTGTAAGATTTCAAATTTGGCTGTCATAGCTTAAAAACAGACTTCAAAACCTTGCAAACAATTGCCCATTCTCACTTAGACCAGTTTTCATTAGACCTGTGTTCTCATTGGTTTTCAGCTGGCTAATCTGCCAGAAAAAAACATTAAACAAATAAAAAAGAATTAAAAAAAAGCAACATTGATTATCTCCCTCCACCCCAAATTACTGATCTTAATTAAGCCCTCAGTTATACAAGCTACAAAATAAATTCTGAGAAAATTAAAAATTGCAAATATATGTAATAAGTAACATTAAAAAGCATTTTATTTTTCTAGTATTCTTCACCTTTTTTTGAGGCCCACATTTCAAATGCTGTTTTGAAATTGTACAAGTCCCTATTGGGCCCGTTTACACATACAGATATAACATTTTTTATATACATTCGATTTCTCAGCTTTGTTTTTGTAGTGAAAATTAGATTTTTTTTTAAAAAAAGTATTTTTTGCTGATGTTTCAATATGGCGGTTCATTTTGTCGTGTTTTTGTGCAATCATCATAGGTGCAAGAACTCTGCATTATTCTAAGTATGTGTATCAAATGGCTCATGAGAATGCATGAGTTGGGATTTGAAGCTCTATTTCTATTCTATACTAGACATGCAATCTATTGGACAGTCTAATCTTTGCAAAATTTGTAAACAAGGACAGCTATAACAGGGTTGCCACGCCACAGAAATACAGGGAATTTTGTTTCTTATTTTTTGTCTTTTAAAAAATATTGACCATCCAAAGCATAATCTATGGGATATTTAACCATGATAATTCAGCTGTTTTTTGAGCAATTAAAACCAATAAATATAGTTAGCCCAATATAGCTCACACAAGAGCACAGTAATTGTGGTTTCCTCTTAATATATTGTGTTTAATATGTACAGTGAATTTTTTTTCCAGGTTTGAGTGGCAACTCTGTATAATACATACTTTAAATTGGAAAAGGGGGGGAAGAAAGCTCCTGAATTAACTTATTTAACAGTGTAGAAAAATACAAATAAAATCATCTAATTTGGCACGAGAGCTCAGGGTGGGCCAAAAGCCTTCTCTTATGAATCAGTTTACCTATTTTAATATTAAGTATTATTTCTTGGGGATTACAAAGAGATACATGGAGTTTTTGAATGCTGATAGCAATTTGCCTTTGCTACTTTATGAGCAATTCTTGTTCTCTGTCATTAAATTATATAAACAAGGTGGCCTTAGGGTCTAAATATCGGAGAGAACAGAAAAGGTTGAAATTTATCAATCCGCAATTAATTGAAGTCTCCAAAGGTCAGGGAAAGTGAATTTAATATGAATTAAACAACCTAAAAAGCCGATATTTTTCCCTGAAAGACTTAGTCTTGTTATAATTTTTTAAAAAAATGTTTAGTTTAGCTCTAGCAAGTGTTTTGAAATATATTTCATTTAGTATAAGAATAAGTCATAACTGATGAACTCTGTTGAATTAAGAAATTCATAGTGTTTTATACTTGCAACCAAAGTAAATGAAGAAAAAATGAGTTAGTATGCCACCCTTGATATGTGTTATAGATTTACTATCACAGTATTATGGTATAAAGTTACATCCAATTTAATTATATTTTTTTTAACCGATTCTTATGTTTGAAAATCTATATTTACAAGCAAGATTTAAATTTGTTATTTTCATTCTTAATTTTTATTTAATGATAACATTTTCTCATACTTTTGTTGAGTTATACTACTTCTTAAAATGCTTGAATTTTTTTTTACAGAAAAACATATTACTGCAGCTGTTACAACTGTTCAGAGTCCATTCCTTAAATTTTCAATCACTATTTTCTATCATCTGTTGAACCTGTTCGGAAGAAACACCAAGATCCTATACCAAAGAGTGTGAACAAGAAAGTATAATGATATGAATCGTATTGATTCATCAGTTCTATTTGGGAAAGTACTATGAAGTAAGTCTAAATTTATTATAAATAATCCTATACAAAAATTGAGGTTTACTTTTATCTTTGCTATTGACTATTAAACCATTTAAATTTCAGTAACAATTTTTTACAACTATATATTATAATTAATATAAGCCCAAGTTTAATTTTTATTTTTGCTTAATATCAATATTTGTACTAAGAAGAGCCATTTTATGAAATATATATTATTTTATTCTTAAGTAATTTGTACTCATTAGAGCTGTTAAACCTGAATATAAAATTTTACAGGAAATGAAAACTGTAAAAAAAACTTAAGTTATTTGTAATTTGTTTATTACAACTGGAGAAAATATGTAATAATGTTGCAATTTTTTTTATTTATTTGTTCAACCTGGAAAAATGCTGGAATAAACCTGTAATGGCCCAATCTTTGAATTAACATTGTCCTTATAAAGTCAATGAGATTTTTTAGTCGATTCTCTTAACAATAATGGTTCATAAAACTTTTAATGCAATGTATGCATTTAAAAAATATTAGATGTTTTAAATAAAAAATAAAAAATGTAGGTACAAACTATATGGAAAGAATTATACATTAAATTTTAATTTTTCTATATAGCTTTAATTTTATTTATTTACTTTAAAAAAAAAAAAACCAAAAAGAAGGAAACACTAAGACTTAAACTCTAATTATAAGTCAGGTTTTCCACTGCATGATCAAAATATATATGGTAATACACAGTAATAGTCTAATAATGTCTTGTATTTTATAAAATTTATTATTATTTAAAAACTGAGTTTTGCTGTATTTAATTTTTTTTTGTAAAATTTGGTTTTCCTGTTAAAAAATTATAAAAATGTTGTCTGGTACATGTAATGTTGTCTAAACAGATAATAGCAGTTGTTGTTGTTGTTGTTGCTAATTCCCATCTGGTCTGATGGGGTCAGACCAGATCAATGAATCCGTTAACATTGAGAAAATCCGAAACCAGAATGGGAGAGGAATGAATATCGTTCCAGTCCAGCCCTAAACAGATCAAGATGTGCTCAGGTGATGCCTGGTTTTGTTGGCATTTAGGGCAAAGATGAAAGAGCAGTTCATTACAGTCTTCTACCTCACGGTGCTCCGGTCTTTGGACAACAGAAGCTGCATACCCCTCCCATGAATCAGTTGCAGTTCTTGTAGACTCATGAAAATAGACATGGAACATAAAACTGAAGAACATACCGTTATGGGACAAAATTTGGAAATTTTGCTTTTTTTTTTATCAATGACTACTTTAAAGATCAAGTGACCAGTGTTTTAAAAATTGAGAATTTGAAACGATTAAAAAAACTGATGATGTAATGTTTGGCATTTCCTTTGAAGCATTTCACAAATTATGAAAAACATTACAAAGTTAATTTCTAAAATGAAGAAAAATTTTAAGAAACATGAGGGAGATAAAGTAATTTTCAGAATATTATGAAATTTTAAAATGCAGAAACATTAAATAAACGAATGCATATGAGGTGCATTTTTGACAACAAAAAAAAGTGCCTATTGGCTGGCAATTTTTTAATCTCCCTCTGTTATATTTAGTTGCACTGTGGCCCTCGGCAACCATTAATTTTACTCTATATATACCACTAAATAACTTAATAGCAAAATCAATGAATGCTTCAATTTTCCTTTACTTATTCATTATCACAGCATACTGTTTTTTTAGTTACCAACACACTGTACTTAGTTAGCAGCACACTAATAAAATTACATTCCAGTTTTTTAAAAGAACAAGTCAGGTTGCCCTGGTTTAAATCACTTTTTTTTAAAATTTTATTAATTTAAATCAACTGTGATTATGATTGAAAAAAATCATTGATTTAAACTAATTGATATTTTTAAAATAAATCATTATAGTGAAAATATTTTTATAAATTGTTATTTATAACTATATCCTTTAGGTTGTGAGTTTTTCTTAAGTCTAAGTCCATTAATGATGAAAGCTGTATCCAAAGAAATAATGAAAGTGGGTGGTACATTATTTTATTTTACTATAGACTAAAAAATTTTAAAAAATGAGACTAACAATGTGATGGTCATGTAACTTCAAAATTATACATTTCCATAATCTGTATGTAAAATAATTAGCTAATAATAAGCTTATTTCAGATCTACTCATTTAGTTTTATGTATATCCAGAAACAGTGCTTTTAAAATTTATTAAATATCAGTAATGAATAAAAACTTGTTCCACCAAGAGAAACCATTACTCATTAAGTATCATTCACGTAGCTGTTATTTATGATGTATAATGTTCAGTTCATTCATGTATTCTCATCTAAACTTATATACTCTTCATTGGATATCTAACTGACAAATTGCTTTCCTGTCTTTCAAATATTAGGATGTTTTGCTTATACAAAAATAACCATGATTTTATTTATTCAGTGATTAGTTTATAATGATTAATTTATAAATTTAAATATTTTAATTAGGAATGTTAATTATTTTATCTATATTATCACTTTTAAATAATATTAACATAGCTGCCAACTCTACTGAATATTCCAGTAGACTACTGGAGTTTGCCTTTTTCTCCTGATCTACTGGTTTAATTAAAATTTTCCTAGTTTTTGAACACTTTAGAAAATTCTGTAAAATTTAGTAAGTTTTCTATAAAAAAAAATCCTGATTGAAATAGTATTTTTGTACAGATTATTGCTTGTTTGAATATTTAAATAAGTATTACTAATGCATAATGAAGCGAACCTCATTTTTAGAAATCAGGACGAAATTTTTTTTCTTCTAAAATGTTCAGCCTATTCAGAATTTTGTTTTTAAACAAATTAAAAAAATCTTTGAATTAAATGCCTATGAATATTCAAAATTATGAGTAAACATAACACATAAAATTTTGAGTATGTTTAATGCCAATCTTAACTGAAAAATATGGCAGATTTTCTATTTTGATGACTAGAAAAATATAATATTCCCTTTGTGTAAAATATTTAGTACATTCTGCTACAATTATCATGAAATTTATGTTATTTCGTAAAATCTAATGGATTTGTTCCTATCCATATTGGTAGCTTTGTATTAAGCATAATTTGTTTTAAAATCAAATTAGATTCTTTTTAAATTTTTTTTTTTTTAAATCGCAATTTTCGCCAGTCCTGGAATAAGCAGGTGAAACAGGCAATGATATTAAAAAATGGCATGCACGTGAACCAAGCTACTCCGGAGAACTTATCTCAGTGACCACAGTTTTAAATAACGTAGTAGTTTATATTTCATCGATGTCAATAAAAATGAGATACTATAAATATTAAGTTATGGAATCTAAATACCAAAAATAAATAAAATTAGATATTGGCTTTGTAGCCAAAAGCTCGGCCGTCTAGCCACATGCCACTTAGGTACATTAAGATTACTCTTAGCGTGAACAAATCATAATTTGGTAAGTGGCATCAGTGGATTGGCACATTTGATGCTGTATATCCTAGGAACGTAACACTCATTTAATACAAGAAACTGTGACTTTATTCTTAAAAGAAATTGGAATGAATTTTGGATTGTTGCATAGACTTTAGTTGTTTAAGGTTAGCCAAAGTTTTAAACATTTTAAAAGAAAATTAAAGTAAAAATTATTTTTAAGAGAAATATAAAAAAAGTTTTCTTTTATATTTATTTGTTTTTGAATGTATTACCAACTTAATTCTGAGAAATAAACTTAAAACTGTGTTTTTTTTCTAACAGTATGCATTGAACTTCTCGGTTTTGGCCTTGGAAGATACCGGAAATTTTGCTCATTTAATGTTACCTGGTGAATACCTGTCAACCTAAGTCACAAAGGCGAGCAATGTTACCCACACCATACTACCACAGATAACTGTAGGGTAGACTACATTGAACAAATCACACAACAGAGGCAACACACAGAGAGAAATATCTATGTCCTGAGCTAGGTTTGAACTCATAATTAGGCTACTGGCCGGCACCAGTAACTATGTAGGAAGCAGTATTTTACCTTTTTCTTATGATCCATCTCTTTACTCTTCTTGATGTTTATATCGCTCTTGTAAATCCTTATGTAAAAATTATATGCAAACTTTAATTTTTCCTAAATTGAGGGAGAGAACTTTCAGTTTTTCTTGTGATTCTTATTCTTCAAATTTAGGTAGCTATTATTTTATGTAAAATACAATGTTTTGCAGAGGAGCATAAATTAAACTTTAATGCAGCCAAATCTCTAAGCTGCCTTTTCCTAACTATGGACTCTTGTTCAGCTATCAACCTGGGATCTAAAAGAACAATTGTTTTTTAACAATTGTTAAACCAAAGCCACTAATTATCTGGGGTTCACTTTGAATACTGAAATTAACTGCAATAAGCACATTAATAGACTATATGCAAAAGGCAGAAAGAGACTTCAGCTCCTTAAATATATTTCCGGCAGGGGTTAGGGAGCAGATGCAAAGACTCTCAAAATTACCTGTGCTGCTCTCATGGGACCTATTCTCGAATATGCCTACCAGTTCTACCAGGCTGTTGCAGCTTCTAACCTGAAAAAATTAGAGTACAGCTTAGTGCAGCCAGGATTATCACTGGTCTCAAGCATTATTGCCTCAGCAATATTGTTCTCTATAAGGCTGATCTCAAACCCGTGTCCTTGAGAAGAGTAAAGTGTGCAAAATACATTGCAACACTTAAAAGTTTTGTATCCTATAACAGATCTTCTTTTCGTATTGGACGAACTACCAAAGGCTGAAGAAGGATAGCTCTCTCGGTTTAATGTGGAAATAGGCTCTGAGGATATTAAAGTAGAGCCCAGTATTCCTTTTAATTTGTTTACACCTACTACTACTCTTACTTAGTAATATAACAAGGTACCTTTTGATGAAGACTTGGATATGCAGTTTTCCAAGCAAAACGAACACCCAGAACTGCTGCGCTAGCGTTCCCTTGAGGTCATAAATAACATTCCCTCCCGGGCTCTCGTCTTTTACACTAAGAAGCAGATCTAACTTGTGCAGTTCTTATGGAAATAAGTACAGGAGAACATAGATATTGTTTTCGAAACCCTAATCACAGTCCAGTTTTTCACTCTGAGCTTGTTGCTATTAGCCAGGCATTAAATCTTGCTTTAGAATCTGGTGCAGGTGATGTTTGGATCCTGAAAGATAGCAAAAGCTTCATACGGTACTTGAGGAATTGGCCTAATATCCTAGATAAATTGGCAGAATATCATTTGCAAATTGGCTGCTTTAACCCTGGGTGGTACTGTATGTTTACAGTGGATTCCCTACGAGTGGATTACTACAAACTACAGTGGAAGTTGGAATTTACGGAAACCAAGTTGCCCTTCCACCGAACTAAGAACTTCTGAAGTCCACTCCTTACTTTTAGCTAATTATAAACACCACTTGAGGGAATTGCGCGAACATGCCTGGCATGCCACTGAGTCCCCTGGACTGTCATTGCAGTGCTCCTGTCCAAGACTTGCTCAGACCACTCTATCTAGACCCAGGACTGCTCACATTGATAGTCTAATTTTTAACGGAAAGGACAAGACTTATGCTTTTCTGCCATTGCTTCTTCCTCTCATATCTTAGATTGTATTGGTGACTCTGTGTTCTTTGCAAACTTTTTTAACATTATGCATCAAGATAAAAGTAGCTCCTTTTTCTTTATCCAAAACAGTATGAGTTTTGTATTTGAAATTATAATGTGTGATGTATTCTAGAAATTTATAATCTTCAATTAAAAGTAATGTTCCTCCAAATAGTTTAAAAAGCTCTTATTTTTCCCTTCTCTTGCTATATATATTTGATTTTATTGTAATGATTACATATTCTGTATTTGATTTTAAAAATTATCAATATGATTAAATTTTTCTAAAATTATTAAAAGAAGTTTGTTATGGAATTGTATCTTACAGATAAGCTATAGCCACTCTTCTTTTGAATATAAAAATAATATTCAAGCTTGGAGGAACTGTAGTTCAAGATTTTTTTTTTTTTTTTTTTTTATAATTCTTATTAATAAATTCAGTTTACAAATTATGTGAATTGTTGCATATTCCAAATTTGTTTGCTAATAAATAATTTGTTACATAATAGAATGTTTAAAAAAATATTATGTTTTTTTCATTTTAATAACTTTTTGTTATAATAAAAAAACAGCCTGTAAAAAGTGGCATAAAAATATGGGTTTGATTATGAGCTTCCAACAAGTTATGGCTGTAAATATGACGGGGCTGTTTGTACCCCTGAAAAGAGAAAAAACTGGTAAAAAAAAAAGAGATCATATTGAGGGAGTCAACTATCCCTGTCTATACCAAGACTAATTACAAGTTTAACACATGTACTAGACTAATTGTTATCGAGGAAAATATCGTTAAAGTAGTGAGTAGTACATAAATAAAAATAGTAAAAGCCCTCACTTTTTAAGAAATCTTGAAATGAAATGGTTTTATAACTAGTTTTTTTCTCTTTTCTGGGGTACAAACAACCTTGAAATAGAGTTTTTCAACCGTTGAAATGTTGTGCATTGGTTGCAACTGCTTTCAAATTACTTGACATAAATTGGTTAGAAAACACTGTTTTAATTTTGAAAAAGCCGTGAAGGCATTAATTAAGTGACTTGTAGATATTTTTGAAATAAAAAACTTACAAGTTATATGCATAAACTTTATTTTTTTCCCCTCTACTGGCTCCCCATTCAAAAGACGACTAGTGTTTTGCGTTGCAAAAGAATTTCGCTGAAAATTCGTTGTTGAACTATTTATTTTCAATATAGTGTATTTCAGTATTTAAATAACTTCCAGAAATTTTTTTAAGTAACATTGCATCTTTGGAATCAAAATGAAACAGGAGATAATGATACATAAATCAACAAAAAAAAATTATTAATTTCCTGCAATACAAAAGAAAAATATTACTACCCTTATAACTTTTGAGTGGTTGGTTGGATTTTCATTCTATAAAGTGTCTTGGCAATCCCTTATATATGTATAACAGTTAACTATAGCCATGGTGGAATATGCTTATTTTAACGGGGAGGGGGACTCTCTTTTTTTCTTTTTAAATTTTTTGAAGAAACATAATTTGATTTAACGTGAAAAAATAATGACCTCTGAATCCAAATTTCATCAACCTGACAATTAGGAGAGCTTACAAAGATAAATGATTATTTTGCATAAAAAGTGGAATGTCGGCTATATTAGTAGACACAAATTAATTATAATATTACTTGAGAATCGTGCTGCCTTTTATATATTGTGTAAACTTACCTTGTTTTTAAAGTGAAGTAAATGTGACCCTAAGTTTAAAAAATAAAAATTGGTAGAGAGATTTTCAAAGTTATTCCTTCTGTAAACTTGTGAATCCACGCAGATGGGTAAATGTGACTTCATATTCATGAAGTAATAAGAAGTGGTGGCAAGATTTATGTTATTCATTGCTTAAACCTATCAATCGACGCGATGGTGTAAACCTGATGCCAAACTAAGTAAAAAGGTTTTCTTTCCTCAAATAAAACGAGGGAGATTTCCGTATCGTGATCTGTGGCAGAATAATTCCCAAGTCTTCGTAACGACCGGGCAGCGGCCTGCTAGAAACTAAAGAAAAAAATAACAGAAAGAGACCAACTCAAAGTGTGTAACTCATAACCATCCCTAGACAAACCTCTACAGGTTTTTTTTTCCTTCCCCCGTTTAAAATTTATTTGACGCCTTAGTGATCATAATTGGCATAGCAGATCACGATACGGAAATATCTGTAAATTAAAAAATTTTATTAATTACATTCGACCAAAAAAAAACATAAATTAAGTAACTGTGCTACATTTGACCAACTCGCCGCAAAAAGGCTAATAAAAATCTCTCTTCGAACAACATTTGAGGCAAAACTCCAAGAAGTAAATAAAAATAAGGACTGGTTGGAAGGAATTAAAGATATTCTGTCATGGCCAAGAGAAAAATCTGTGGCCCTTTTTCGCCTTGCCACTGGCCATGACTGTTTATCAAAACACCTGTATAAAATCAAAATCTTTTCAAGCCCCTTTTGTCCATTATGTAACCTACAAGAAGAAATGGACGCTAACCATATGAGACGTTGCCCTGCACTTCCTTGTGGGAACATTATTGACGGGCGAGATGCATTATTACAGACCTATAGACTCTCTTTTTATTTTTGTAGCTCTTGTTCCCGTTTTTTGTTCTTTCTTTATATTGTTCTCAGCTACAAATTTGTCTTTCATGTCTGCCATTGGAAATTTAAAAAAACTAAAATTGGCACGAAATTGAAATCTGTAAAATTAATGATAACTTCATTCAACAGTTGCCATTCCGTTTTAAATATTTCGTAACTGTGGCCACTTTGACTATATTTTTCTCCATCTGAGGATGGTTAACTGAGTATAAACAATGTTAATCTTTGAAAATTTCCGATTTATCCCTCCGCTTCAGTTGTGTTTATGAAACGATCTGTGAACAGGCTTGATATTATATAAAGTTTAATTAGTGACATTTGAAACTACATTTCGTGTTTACATGGTTAGAATAAATCTTGCTCACAATCATTGTAAAATCAATTATTATATCATGGTACACTGCTAACTACTATGTAAATTTTACCCTGAAAATGTAAAATAAACGACCACTAAAGACTATTTGTATTGTATATATTAAAGTCAAAAAAGATGAACCTAAATTTGTCAGTACAATGCCGACCTCTGAAGACAGTCAGCTTTCTTTCAAGACGTATTGTACATTGTATGATGGTATTATAAAATATTTTCATAGAAATTAATAAAATTTAATTTTTAAAAAAAATTATATTAGTAGAAGGTATTTAGTTATTCCTTTTATTTAGTACTAACTGATTACCCGCTCTTTGTACGGGGTGAAAAACAAACCACCACTGAACAACACTACAAAATCGTGCACATAGCTTACTGACAAATGCTGAACAAATAATCAAGCTAAAATGATTGCAATGTTTTTTTTTTTTTTAATTTATTATTTGTTGCCTTTCTCAATTGCTTTACGTTATTAGATGAAACAAAAACATATTTTTCTCAGTTCATCCATCAAAGTCCCGCAGTGGACTGATCGTTAAGTAACGGTTCTCATCAGATCACCGAAGTCAAGCTGCGGTCAGTGTGCGGGTGGGTGACCCACTTGGATCAGTCTGCGTAGGGACCGAGGGTGTGCTACCGTAAAGTGCTCGACTTCGCGTGCAGGTCGTTGGGCTACCGAAGCGGGGGTGCCATCCCCTCTGCAGAGGATCAAAATTGTGATGGCATGTCTTCGGATCATCCTCAGGGATGTTTCCCAGACCGTCGCCAATAGCCCATTGTGCAGCTCTAGTGCGACGTAAATCAACTACAGCAACAACAATCATCCATCAAAATAAAGATTAACTATATTCTGAATTATCTGGCATAATTCATGAGTTGCTCAAAGCAACATGCATCATGAGTTGCTCAAAGCAACTCATGATATTTAAAATTTGTCAAGCTACTTTCTCCAGCACTTATATCTTCGAGGAGTCGTAAGAAATCTATTATTAAAATTTACCGTATTGGTGTAGCTGTAATCGATACCAAATTCACTTTAAAATGCGTTATATAAGAGTGTACTTGGTACCTATTAGCACTACACTAATTGCCATTATGAAAGTAGTGCCTATTACCAAAATTAAGCATCATTGGTGTCAATAATATGGCTACTTTTTATAGTATCCCGTAGCGAATAAGTACATTTTTTCTATTAATTTTGCTTTTTAGTTCATAACTTATTTTTATTTATTTCAATTAGCACCTATTAAAAAAATTAATTAAGCATCATTGACGTCAAAAATAATTTGCCGATTTTTGGCGTTCTCTTAAAAGAATTAGTACCATCTCATTATTATTTTGTATCTATATAATTCTCTCTATAATAATATTGGCGTTTTATTATGTGCTTCTCTTCAACAAATTAGTACCATTTCTTTCTTAATTTTGCTCTTCAGCTCAAAACTTATTTTTTTATTTCAATTACCGTTGATTTAAAATTATAAAAACACGTTTAAAAAACATAACTAGTATAAACAAAATCGTGGTTGACCGTGTAATGCTAAGCACAGATGGCGCTGGCGGTTAAAATTCGTCGTAAGACTTCCGGGTTACTACTTCCGACTGATTTTTACTTTTAAACTTAAAAAAACGCACCATGCAATATTATTATATTTGTTGTGTATTTAATATGACACGTTCTTTTTTGTTGTAATTAATTTACGTCGCACTAAAGCTGCACAATGGGCTATTGGCGACGGTCTGGGAAACATCCCTGAGGATGATCCGAAGACAAGCCATCACAATTTTGATCCTCTGCCGAGAGGGTGGCACCCCCGCTTCGGTAGCCCAACGACCTGCACGCGAAGTTAAGCACTTTACGGTAGAACAGTTTAACGAGGACCCATACCGCACACCCTCGGTCCCTTCGCAGACTGATCCAAGTGGTCTCCCACCCGCATACTGACCACAGCCAGGGATACTTGACTTCGGTGATCTTCTGGGAACGGTGTATTAACGATCACTCCACTGCGGAACACACGTTCTTTTAATCTTAACTTTCAACGAAGCAAGCAACAAATAAATTCCGCAAGCTTGCTATGATGCTACCAAAAATTAACAAGCGATACTATTTTACACAAAATATAGCCAAATAAGGGAAAATACTCAAAACATGGTTAACCTTGCACTTTATTTATGCTGAAATATTAATTTTATTAAATTTGTTTTAAGCTCACAATCTGTTAGAATTTACAGATTACAGAAAACTTTTATGAATGTTAAAATTAAGCGTCAATTTAAACACAAATCACAATAAAACTTCCTTGAATATTAAGTCTGTTCACGCATCGACTCGCAAACATAACATAAGAGAAGTGATACACCGGGTTCTCTAAATTTCTTCCGGTTTTAGAAGCTTGTTATTGCAGACATGCCAACTGCTCCGGATTCGACAAAATACGTCAAAAAACTGTGGGGTCAGGGCTGAAAGTTCATATATAGCAAGACGGAAATGAGTAAAAACTGGTAACAAATTTCATTTCATTTTTAGCTTTTTTTCGGGAATAATATAATATCCATAACTACCAAATTTTTTTAGCGGAAAAAAATTTAAGTATCATCATTCCCGAGAAAAAATTAATAGCAGTGAATTATTTATTGTTAAAAATAGATTTACTCTTCCCGAAATTTATCTATTATTGAAATTGTTCTACTACCAGTATTTTCTCTTTTCTGTCTCGCTTTCAGGCCTGACTACAGTGTAAAATTTGCAGATTTTCGAAATTTGCAGATTTTGCAAATTTTTTAAAGTGGGTCCACACAGCAGAACTGTAACGAAGTGGAGTATCACACAAACTTTTAAATCATTTTGAAGTATTGAAGATCAAAAACGCCATAAATCGAATTTACGAAATCCAAAATGAAACATTAACACGTTCACGCTGAGGTGACCCACCGGTGGGTCACGCTAGATTGTCTCATCTTGGCAGCGCACCGGAGTAAAAACTGGTAACAATAAATTTCATTTTTTGGTTTTTTTCCAGGAATAATAAAAATCCATAACTACCAATTATTTTTAACGGATGCAATTTTTATATTGAATTGTTTCTTCGCCGTGATAAATTTCCTTACAGTGAATTGTTATTGTTGAGAATAGATCTACTCCTCCCGAATGTTATCTAATATTGAAGTAGTTCTTCTACCAGTATTTTCTCTTTTCCCGTACCAGTATATTCACTTTTCCTGGCGTGAACGTGTTTAAGACTACCACTCGAAAATATTTTTCAGCCATCCGGAGTAAGTAGGCATCTCTCTCATTGTTTACATTAAGCCAACCATCAATAAACATGTGGTTTCAGATAACTTTAGAAATATTATTCTGGCGAAGTAGTCCATTTATGCTACATTATGCCGATCACGTTGAAAATCCAAATAATTTTTATTCGTTATTCATTTGTTTATTTTTTAATACGGAAAATATCTGCTGGAAAAGGAGTCGTAACTTTGTAAGATTCTATCGCTTTAAGCATAAAAGCTTAAAAGTTATTGATTGAGAATGAAGATTACAACAATAAGTATTCTTAGCTATATCCACATACCAATCAAGAAATAAATTGACATTAAAAAAATCAAAGTTTATTGTTTAAGTGTTATGAATTCAATCACTACATTACCAGCAAATAGTATATCTCTATCACATTATTATTCAAAAAAAATGTGGCTCTACTAATGGTAAAGGTGCGTTCTGTGCACTTTTTACATCATACAAGTTTCAGACTGAATATACCTTTTGTGGGACTTTAATCTTAGTGAAAATGTTAGTGTAAATACTTTATGTAATAGTAATAGCACAAATTAGGAATTAATCAGGAAAACAATATTGTTTACTCAACATTGAAGTTTGAAAATTTAGACATGCTGAAACTATCTCTTGAAGACAAAATATTAAAAATAAGATTAAAAGGAAAGGGTAAAAAAAAAAAAGAATAGAATTGAAAAAGGTAAATTAAATAAAATCGAAGAAAAATGCAAAAAATTTCCGTTCATTCTTTTCTTCTCAGTAATTTTTTTTACCATGTTTTTATTTTTATTTCTTTCCTTGTTTTATTTCCTTTTTCATGAAAACTTAATAAATAAATGCTTTATTTTTCGTTGACAGAAAGAACCCCACAGAAATCTTATGGAAACTTGGTTTCTAATAAATTGGCTGGAATTCAAGTATGTTGCAGTTAACTTCATGATAAATAAAAGTTTTCACTTAAAATAGCATCGGAGGATGGATCTTTAACCACCTGAAACAATGGGCGTAACTTTCGCAGTAGGCATGCGATATATACCACATAGTGGGCGTAACTACGAGATGGGATTTAATTGGAAAAAATAGCCAAAATTCTACATCAGTAAATTGAAATCTACCACTACGTTCTAAAGTTAAAATTCAATAGATTTAATTGATCTCTCTCATAGATTGTCATCTAGTAGGTTCATTTCTTGACCTGCAGAGATAAATGATGATAACGGGTGATGATTCCTATGTGAATTAAAACGCTCGGTGTCACATGGTACGCAACGACAATGTGGCATTTAAATCTGAATATCTCATAGATGATCAAGCAATTATAAAAAAAAATTCACTTAATCTGTTGTAAGTAAGTAAGGGATTCTCGACATAGAATCCCGTCCTCCTAATATGAACTCACTGTTTTTGCTGAAAAATGAAAAGCGTTTGTGGTCTAAATTTTTAAAACTTGCTGCATTACCTGGGTCTCATAAAAATTTCCAAAAACTGAGAATAAGAAAGAGATTTTGATAATTTTCATCTAAGTGGAAAAATGTCGCCAAATTAGCAATTTTTTAATTGAAAGTTATTCTTCTGTTCTAAAGCTCAGATAATTCTTCACGGTAAGATGATATACACAATTTAAAATCATCGTTTTGCTTCAACTGTAAGGCACTTAGACTGCCCCCTTCTTTTTTTTTATTATTCATTTTTTTAATTATAATTATTTTTTTGACCACAGCAACGCTCTCCGAGAATAATTTATTAGACTGTATTGAATAACGGTTGTTAGTAAAATTTTTAAATTTTGGCCAGCAGCGTTTAAAAATTCCATCGGATGTTTTTTCTTCTTTGGGGGGGGGGGCTTCTAAGTATAGTTTTATTTATTATATATCTGTCGTTGAATAGATCATTTTTTAAGTTTTTGTTCTATGCTTTTCAGATATTATTTAAACTAGGAATTATGAAAATATAGAGGTAAGAAAGTAAATGAAAGCTAACAGTTAAGATCCATCTCATCTTTTAGCTTTTGTTGAATGAATAAAAGTAAAATGTACTAAAGCTTTATTTTAAAAACGTTGTGAATAATGCCCGGACTTTAATGACATTTGAATTTTTTTGCGTCTTTGGATATTTTTTCTCTATGCTTTTCTTCTATACTTTATTATTCTGATATTCAATATTGCATGTTTGTATTGCAATATTGTTCCTCAAAATTTATGTACATAAAGAAAATGTTCAGTTGTCTATGTATTTTTCTTTTTTGTTAATTTTGCATCACACATTTATTTCAAACGTTAATGAACGATGCATTGCTTAATACATTTTAACTTGAATAAAAGTAATTTCAAAGAAGATATCAATTTTTTAGTTTAATATGTTAGCTTAAATAATAGTGAATTTTTTTTTTTGCAACTAAATTTATTTTACAATGCATTTTTTTTAATTTATTTATTTTTGCTACGTTTTTTGAAAAGGAAAAAATTTTTTGCGATGGACAATTTTAGCATATCTTGAATTTTTTTTTATTTTCAGTCTTAAACTATTGGAAATTCTCTCCTAAAACCAAAAATCTAATTTTTTTTTTTTGCCAAATGTTTATTTATTTAGTTGTTAAGCATTTAAATTGCCCAAAAAGGTCTTCCATAGCTGCCAACCCTTCTGCATTTTGCAGAAGCTCTCTGCATTTTTACTTATTTTAGCTATTTTTTCCTCTTTTATGCGCAGAAGATAAGATCTTCTGCATTTTACCCATCTGCCTGATAGCTAGTATTTTCTTTAAGTCAGACGTCGCTGTTCCTCTTGTAACAGCGTTTGGCAGGGCCGTAACTACATTTATAATCGAATATTGTACCATCAAGTAGCTGGTCGAAAGTTTTTTTGAAAGATATTTCCTTTTTTGTTTTAAAAAAAGATGAGTATTGCTTTTTTTTTGCTAATATTAAGTGGATTTATAAATAAATAATTAATTAAAATCTGCTTCTTTTATAAATTTATTGGTAATTAGTATGTGCTTGCGAATCTTCTGCATTTTTACTCATTTCTTCTGCATTTTATTTGTCTATCTTCTGCATTTTTATAACTAGAGGTTGGCAGCTATGGTCTTCGTAAGTGATGCAATCGAAACTGATCCCTGATTGCTTATGACGTCACTTGTGCTGAATGGAAGCATGCCTCCTCCATCTGCTAAGGCAATATCAATACTTTTTTAGTTTCCATAATACTCACATCGTATGAACACCCTATGTAAATTAGTAGTAAAATTAGTAAAAAATTTGTGAATTAAATTTACGGTTTTGAGAGTATGTGCAAAATGAAACTTCAAACTGTTTATTTATCAGTAAAATATCTAGAGAAATTATTTTGCAGCTCTTCACAGCGAATCAACATTTCTTTTCAGCTGAAATCAGTGGTGTTAAAGTTTATAGAAAATATTACTTTATTTTACTTATTTTTAAGTTAAAATATTGGTCCAATACAGCCAAATTACTCAATTAGATTCAGTCACAGATTGAATAGAAATAATATACATTTAGATATAGAGTGGATGATTTTATTACTCGGTATTGCATTAAAACAAATCAGTATTTTTATAAATATAGTCCATCGAAAAAGTATGAATCCATCATCGTTGCGATCTGTGTGCTAATGTTAAAGAATTCAAGTAATGTCATTTAATTTTGCTTCTCTTATTTATTTATTTTACTAGGGCTGAATGCTTTTCTTTTTAAGTAAATATTTACTAATGCAGTTTATGTCTTCTTTTTCTTACTATGTATTAAGTATTTAAATACACATGAACGCTATATTTATTATTCTTTGAGTGAATAGGAATTTCGCTATAATTAGAAATTATTTTAATTTTTAAAATTATAAATTTTAATTATTGTTTCTGCAATATAATATCTACAAAGTACGGTTATTGTTGTTTTCTCTCCTTATTTTTGCAAACTATTTGTCAGAGCTTGCAATGATGAATTCTAAAGCAGAAAAAGTAATGCATTATAAATTTTTAATTAAAAATATTAATTGAAATCGTTGAAAAAATCTCAGGTTTAGCATGCGGTATTGCCGAAAACGAATCAAGACTTTTAAGAATTTAGTTCATCGAAAAATATATTTGTCCATCATCATTGCTATCCTTATACTTAAAATTTCATTTAATGTTATTTAATTTCCACAAAATTTCAGCGGATACCATTAATCTAGACGTTTTTGTTTGACTAAGAATAATAATGAAAAATAAACTTATACAAAATGATAAGAAATTCTAATGCACATTCTTTACTACTTATTAAATAATTAAAACATAGACAGTAATGTTGATATTTTTCTCAATTTTTTTTATTCTTCGAGTATATGGGAACTTTGCCATTTCTAAAAATTATATCATTTAATTCCTGTTAATAATAAGTTAATAACATAAAATTTAATTCCAGTTTTTGTAATGTAAAAATAAAAAAATGCATATGTTTTATTTCAGATGCTCATAACATAGATTAACGCAATTTGAATAAAGTTAATAAAATCTATTTGAATATATAAATTTTCTTTAACTTTATTTATTTATTTATTTTTCAAAGAATGAATTTAAAGTTTTTCTAGGATCAAAAGTTTTTAAAAAGGCTACTGCTATGCAGAAGGCATTTCCCTGCTTTGAATTCATGCTTGAAGTAAATAAAAAAGTATTACTAACTTAGGCATTTTAAAATCTTTAAAATTAACATTTATATGGTTAAAATAAAAACGAAAGAACGAATTTTTTTTGTGTTTATAAAGCATTTTAATAAGTAATACCATACATATGTAACTACATTCTAACACCTTTTTTAAAGAACTAAAAAATCTTAAACATTCAGAACTAGAAAATTTCATCAACTATTAATAATGTTTCAGTGGGTTACCATTGAAATTTAACATAATAGAAATACATAATATTAAACCCACATTCTTATTAAGCTACATTAGGGCATAGTTTATTATACAGATTGTTATAGACCAACTAAATTAGTTGGATTTAAATACGAAAATTCAAACGAAAGCTTACACAGGTTGGCTTTCACAGTATAGCGATTGTAAATGAACGGAAGATGGCAACATGTGACTCAGTTCGTGAATAATTCCCAGACTTCCCGTTTGAGGTAAAAAAAGTAGGCGTTTTTTGCTTAAAATAACTTAATAAGTAGCTCTCTTAGGAAAGTAATAAAATGTTTTCTGGGAATTTTGTAGGATCCCCCCCCCCCCCGAATGCAGAAAGATTTTTGAAAAATTTGACTGTAATTGTCGAGTTTCATGTTGTAAAAATATCGTAATTATTTCGTCTTTTTCCTAAACTATTAAATAGTACATATTAGCAAACTAGAAAAATATATTATTTAAATTACCAGTTTTTTATTTATGATTTTTTTTAAACTCATTTTAATTAAACAAAACAGGAGAAGTTAAGGAATCTGTAGATGTTTCTTTTTAACAGAGAGGGAAGTTAGATTGTCAAAATCTACATTCTCTCGTAGAATAGCGCAGTAACTCTGGAGATCTCTATCGAGGAGACAGATTCCCGTCATTTTCGGCCCCCATTGTTATGCAAATTGCTACTGAGTTCCATCGATTTTGGCTCACATTTTTACCCTGTTTCTAACAATATTGAAACTTAAATAAATTATTTAAAAACTTATCATTAGCCACCATTTTTTTAAAATTTTTGTCGTCTCTAGGATATTGTTCTGAATTTTTATTAATGAAGAGTAGTGATTCCCAAAGTGATCTATATCGACCCCCAGAGGTCGACGACAAAATGCAAGGGGTCCATGAAATGAAAATGGGGGTCACGATGGTGGATCTCATATAAGCAGGTCGTGACATTTCATTTTGGCATTTCATGAATGGAATAATCAGCATACACTGATAGTATCTATTTTCTTACATTATACTACCTTATAATTTAAAGACATATATCTATCTACATAATCTATATTTATCTATCTACATCTGTATATATCTATCTACACAAATTATAAAAGTAGTTATGAAGTAAACATTCCGTTAAAATTTAAGTTATTAGGATTATTTTTTGATGTATGAAACTGAATTATTATAAACTAGCAGTTGCCTGTAGCTCCGCCCGTGTGCGTTTTTATTTTCTCTGCTTGTAAGGTTTTCGTTACAAAAAAGTATTTTTCCGCGGTAAATTGTGGCCTTGCCTGGGTCAAATCTTTAGCTAGATATACCTCCAATTTTATCTGCGCACAAGATCACGGAGATTTGTTGCTTAGTTTTTACGTGAAAACGTAATAAACAGACCGACAATGCTACGGTTTTTATATAAACTTATTTCCGCAATTATAATATTAGTAGCAGAGTGTGGGTTTTAGAGAGCACTTTTAATCCCATTATCATATTAATTAAATTAAATTAGTAATTAAATTAGTTGAATTAAATTAATAAATGTATAAAATTAACATGTGTTTTTTTCTTAAGTTTTTCACCCAACACTTCACTACAGTTAGAAATTTAGCACTATACCAGCTGTCAAAAATATGTACATTTGAAGTTGATGTATTTGAAAAAAATCAATCAGGTGAGCAGGGGGTCTATCCAAAACCGAAAAACATACAAGGGGTCTACGAGACAAAAAAGTTCAGGAACCACTGATGTAGAGTCTCGATAATTCGAGATGGACGGGACCGAACCTACCTCGAACTTTCGATAACGTAAAAATTTAATGAAACAAAGTATTTAATTTTCAGTTATTTAATTGAAAAAATAATACATTTAACGAAAAATTTACCTACATAAGAGGATCAGGGAACATTTATTACATTAAACCAAGTTACAATATACATTATATTACGGCAACAGGTTAATACTTTAAAATAATTGTTTAATGTTTTTTGTTTGAACACCCTATTCTCAAATTTTAGAGTTAAACACACGATGTCGTTTTGTAACATCCAATCATAGTAATCGTCGTGAAATCAATTGTAGTAATTATTCCACTTGCTGTGCGTGAATTTGTTATTATTTAGGAGCAAGACTGACTTTTTTTTCACTAGCTCGGATTTATGAGAAACTCGAATTATCGAGACTTCACTGTATTTTTTATTACTTTTTGATGAGTTGATACTTACAATGAAAATTTTCATCAAGAATACTTGAATTATAAAAAAATAAAATAAAAATTCCATTAGCCATCAATTATTAATTCGTTTTAGTCCTCTTTCAGACATTTTTATTTCAATATTCTTCTGTCACTATTTTGTTTTTGTTTGGGTCTCTATTGACTGTAAATGTAAATAAAGAAAATTAATTAGACTACCATCTTATTGATATTATTATTAATGTTTAATCTCTCTACTGACTAGCTAGTGTGGCTATGACTTAACTGCAAATACCTATAAGTTATGATCAATTAATGGCAAATAACAGTTATTAGTATGAGTCAACTGTAAATACAAATTTATCATAACTAATATGCAATTACAGTTAATTCACAGACATAACATATAAACATTTACAGTCGAGCAGAATTTGTTTGGGTCTCTCAATTAAGGACAACAGTAATTCCAATAAATAAGACCAGAAGAAAACATTACTAATCCTCATTAGTTTTGAGTATACATGCGTCATAAAATGAAGATAAAGTTAAACATTTATTAAAGATCACTAATTAATATTTAAGAGAAGAAAAAAATACCGGATTATTATCCGACAAATTATTATTGACTGAGGAAAACTGGACTGAAAACAATGAAACCTATTCAAGCATCAGAACCAACAGGCAACGATAGGTTGTAATTCGATACACCTCTAAATAATTAATATAGGTTTTGATGTTTTTTTTTTATGGGGATTATTACAGATATGATTGGCTTTTTGTTGCTCTCTCACTTAAATGCTATTTTCATCTTCTTTTTTTCCTCACTGTGGATATCACAGATTTGATTGTTGTTTAGTTTCTCCGCATTGAAATCTTATTGCATGCTTTTTTCTTCTAAGGGGATAGTACAGATTTGATTGGCTATTGTTTCTTCCTCAATTAAATATTGTGTACACCTTTTTTCCCTCAATGGGGATATCATAGGTCTGATTAAGCTATTGTTTCTCCCTCACTTTAATGTGATTTGCATCTCTTTTTTCCTCACTGGGGATGACACAGATTTGATAAGCATTTTGTTTCGCCCTTAAATTAATGTTATTTGCATCCTTTTTTTTGTCGTTAGTAATGCCACAGGTTTGCTTGGGCTATAGTTTCTCCTTCACTTAAAAATTACTTGCATCTTTTTTCCCTCACTGGGGATGTCATAGATCTGATTAAGTTATTGTTTCTCCCTCGCATTATTGCTTCTTTTTTTCCTCACTGGGGATGTCATAGGTTTGTTTGGCCTTTAACTTTAATGTTATTTTAATCTTGTTTTCCTCAGTGGGGATATCACAGGTTTAATTGAGCTATTTTTCCCCTCACTTAATTATTCTGTGCATCTTTTTTTCCTCACTGGAGATATCACAAATTTGATTGGGCTATTGTTTTCCCCTCACTTTAACGTTATTTGCATCTTTTGTTTCCTCACTGGGGATATCACTGGTGTGATTAAGCTTTTGTTTTTGCCTCACTTAAATACCGTTTGCCTCCTTATTACCTCACTGGGGGTATCACGGATTCAATTGGGCCTTTGTTTTTCCCACACTTAAATTAATTTAAGTGTGGGAAATCTGCAAATAAAATTTTATTTGCAGATTCTTACGGAAATGCCTCCAAAAATATGCATTAAGTACAATAATATAGTGAAAGGGAAATTTATTTATTTCAGATTGTCATCATCATAGTTAGCCAGACAGCCCAATGTGAACCAATGCCTTCCTCTGAAGGTTTCTCCAAGACAACTTCCGATTTATCTTTGATCTCCAACTTTTTTTCATTAATTGCGAGAAAATCAGACTCCACTGAGTCAGCCCATCTCAACCGTGGCCTTCCCTGCTTTCTTTTTCCAGTGGGTCTAAAAAGCAGTATCTTTTTCATTGTGTTGTCGTCACTCATTCGAAACACGATATTTCATATTGATGAACTATTAAAATGGGAATAAAAGCAAAAATCACTCGAATTTCTAATAATGATAAAATCAATGAGCCGAAAGGGTTTTATTTTGTTCAAAAAATTTTGGGGAGTACAATGCAACTCATAATATATAGTTCATAAATAACAATGCTAGAAAATCATCAACGCAACAGCTACTTTCATACAAACAGTCTTCTTAGACTGAAAAGGAAAAAATGATGAATTAATTATAAGCTGCCGAATATTACATGAAACTAAAATAATAATTACAATAATACTAATAATTTTTTGTCTTATTTATCTCTTTATTAAATTCTCTTTAAAATTTTTCAATAGATCAAGGAGTTTAAAAAAAAGAGATAAATTTTTACAATTAAAAATCTAGTTTACCTTTTTCTACAATTATTTTTGTTAATCTAATTAATATTGCTTCACAATAATACATTTCATGAATTTAAAATTTTTTATTACTTTTTTTAAATAAATGTATGAAAGAAATTAAAGATTATGTTTATAAAATTTTCAATTAAAGATTAAAGAGAAAGATTTTTCTTTGTCCTTTGGCAAAAGTCTTCAAAACTCATCATTTCAAATTTACAAAAGATTAAAAATTTCAATCATATTTTTTCACAAAAGATAGCGCTGTAGGGATTGCAATTTTACCAAACGAATGGTTGAAATATTTTATATTTTACTTGTTTTAATGATAAAAAAAAATCCAGAAATGTCATTACTCTTTTTTTCTGCGTGTACTGTGAAAATATATTGTAGGTTAGCTGACCTAAATTCCTCGCAAACAAATCCCTGCAGCTAAAGTTTTACTTTTTGGTCTCACCTTTTATTTAAAGAAAAACTGTCCGTTTTTCTGAAGTTCAACAATTTTTCGCAGTTCAGTTAGCAATCTGCAACTTGAAAAAATCACTTCCTCCGAATTGAGCAGGTCATACAATCTGCGAGGATCGGAGTTTTTTTTTTTGAGGCCATGTTTTATGCCCATAAGTAGATCCACATGGTGGCGAAAAGCCTTGCTTAATTCGTTCTTTTCCTTTCTGTTGTTTTTCTTTACATTTTCAAACAAGGCTCTGCATGGCTTTGGATGAGCTACAAAATAAAGTTGAACATTAAAAATATTTACAACCTGTACCTCACAATGTCCTGAACTGATGGTTACTTATCAAGTAACCATCATTAATACATTACTTCTGGCATTGTTCTTAACACTTATGTAGTAACCATCATTAAAAAGAATAGAAAATAAAAGCCCTTTAAAATTCGTTGAAAGGGTAAGTGAATGAAAAAAAATGCAAACGTTGAATGTAAAATCAGTAATACTTTTGTGAATATGAAATATACCGGAAGTATCTAAATTCCCGAAGAAAAAACGCATTGTAGATAAATATGGTTCTGAGATTTATATATTTTTTAAATAAGTACAGAATTTTTTCTGTTATCATTTTGAGCTTTCTCATTATTTTAATTTATAAAAACATTTAACAAAAAAAAATTATGACTTTAAAAACAGTTTTAAATTTTTAAAACTACAGAGATCAAGCAGTTTTACCACAATTGGTCTGTAATAAAACGCAAATTGTGCCATCTTATTCTAATGTTCATTATGCAAAACAACCGTATAATTTTCAGTGTAGGCAAAAGTCATGATTGACCTCATAGTTCTCTCCGGACTACTGCGGTAGTGCTTGCTTTACAAAACATCGAATAATTGTGAAAATAATTTACCTGGTCTACCTTTTTTCAATTTTTTCTGAGATTTTCTTAGTCCAGCATCATCAGAAGCACAGGTTTCAGTAAATGGCATCTCAGCATTATCCAGAAATTGATTTTCAATGTCCGGAAATCGGACAAACTCCATTTCAAAAGTCAATCCTCCATTTGCAAAGAGGCAAGATGGATCTTCAGCTATCTCGGCTTCCACAAAATCATTTTGCTCAATTAAGTTGGTACACATTTGAGCAATTTCTTCATCAGGCTTTTCATTGAAGCCATTATCATTAGTGTTATCAAAAGGTGGAACCTCCACATTTTGGTTCTTTTTCTTATTCTTCTTAAAGATACCAAACCAGGTTGTACGGACAACACTTGTCTCTGAAATTATATTTACTGATTTCAATTGATCAATTTAAAATAACACAACTAATTTTTCCCAGATAGCAAAATAAGGTTTATTTTCACTCAACAAAAACCTTTTAATGTAAACCTAAAAAGGTTTGTAATACGGTTTACGTGTAAACCTTCTAACTAGAGATGGGTCAAAAGTAACGTAACAGTGCAGTGACTTGTCACAGTGACTGGAGCAGTCACTGTGACAGCCTGTTCCAACCAAAAAGTTGTCACAGTGACTGCTCCAGTCACTGTGACAAGTCACTGTTACTGTCACTGTGACAAAAATCACTGCTACTGTGACTGTGACAGATTTCACTGCTACTGTCACAGTGACAAATTTTACTGCTACTTTCACTGTGACAAATTTCACTGCTACTGTCACTGTGACGATTATCACTGCTACTCTAGCTGTTCCAAATGCCACAGGAATTTTCACTGCTCCAAAAAACATACTGAAATACCAATGAATAATGCCGGTCGATGCTCCAGCTTCATATCGTACCCTGCAAATGGAAGTATTTTCGTTGCTTCTAAATTCAAGCTGCTCAACTCTGAGAAATATTGCTGTTATTTTTGATCAAATATCATAACTCTATTCAGTCTCTATTTCAGTTTGGAAAAAAAAAGAAATAAAAAAAAGCCATGATTTTTATTTTGATAATTTTTATAATTTACCATTAGATAAATTGTTTGATAAGAATAAAATCTTCAAAATAATCTTAATACAATATTATATATTTAAATAAGATATAATTCGAATATATTATATATTCGAGGGGGTATATATTCAAATAGTTTATATTCATACTTGAAATTTAAAACAAAATAAAATTTTTATTGATTTTTCTTCTTTAAATGGAACAGATTTTTTTGTCATAAATATCAATTATGGAGCATATAAAAACGCAAAATTAAGCAAAGTATGTTCGATATATGTTGATATGATATATATTCGAAGAAACTTATATGTTTTAAGACTTGAATTTTTTACATCAGGTTTTCAGACACTGCTAACATTTTTATTTATATCTTAAGGTAAGAAAAGAATGAAAAATTTTATCTCCCCCCCCCCTTTAATCGAAAAGTTAGTACAAGTTACTACATATCAGTGATGATTTATGAGTACAGATTTCAAAAAAAAATATCTATTATTATTTAAAAGCATGTCTTAGCTTTTTAATTTTTTGTAAGCAACTTCTCATAGAGAATTAAAGTGCGATTCCGCGCTTGTGAGTAGGGGGTCTCAGGTTCGATGCCACGCGAACGAATGTGTTAATTTTAAAAATTTATTTGCAGATTTATACCTATCATAATTTTGCGGCTAATATTTTCTATTAAATTTATTCAAGCTACATAATACAAGTCGTAATCAGTTGTATATATAAAATTCAAATTTCAATATTTTTTTATAAATAATTTTATGAATTTTTAAAAATAAATTATAAAATGCCAGGTTTAAGAAACTCTTTATTGGGAAAAAAAGTTTGTTTAACATTAAATATAATTTCCAAAATTCTGCCAATAGATGTGAGTAGTTAGTTAATTTCTAGGTAATTTTGATCATAACATATTTTGTTTTCATTTAAATTATTGTAATTCAACTGGGAGAGAAAGACTGATGACATTTTCTTTTTATCTTAATTTTTGTTTAATTTAATAACTGTAAAAAAATCGAGAAGAGGATAAAGACCGCTATCAATAAATGTCAAATCAAAAAATAAAACTAACCTCTTTGAATACAACTAAGTAAATTTAAGCTTAATCAATATAAATGTAAATATAGACCATAGATGGCGCTACGACACTGCCTAACTAAAATTATTATTCACATTATGTATACGTAAACTTTGGCGATAGATGGCGTTGAGACATTTCTTCAACAGGATTTTTTCCATCATGAAGAATTATATATTTAAAAATTTTTTTTTTTTTAAGTATGGTTTAAACATATTTTTAAACATGGTTTGCCTGTTTCAAGACCTACATGAAAGTTTGTGTTTTAAACAGGCAAACAATTTAAGAAAAAAATGCATGAAAAAATAAATGAAACTATGTAAATAAATAATAGAAATTTAAATTTATTGTTTAGCTCTATTTATGAAATTGATATTATTTTCCTTTATTTTCGTAAATATTATTTTTGTAAAATTTATTACTTTGTAGTAGCGAAAATGAGCTCGAGATTTCTTTAAAGAATTCTTCCCTTACAGATTTTCTATAAGAGTATTTTAAAAAAGTGGAATATATATATATATATATATATATATATATATATATATATATATATATTGCTTATTATTATTTTTTTTTAATTTTTATATATACATTTACAAATTTTTAAATAAAGTAATTTTCCCATTATAAAACTTCCAGATTTGTAACGCCCTAAAAATTTATTCATATTTTGCAAAGCTTGAAGGAAAAAATTAATTGAAATTATTTTTGTGTAATAATTTATTTTTAAAATACTTTCTTATCTATCGCCTTACCTTCAGATAGAAGCTCCATTTATGCGTATGATATGAATTTTTATAGTATTACATATAAAACTATGCGTAACCATTACAATATATTTCCAATTTGTTATTATTTAGTAAAAATTAAAAATATTAAATTTGTATTTAAAAAACATTCCAAATTTCGAGTTTTAAATTTCTTTTAAGTTTCATGATTTTAGGAAGTTTACGGGTACTTAGATTTATTTAATTCGAACAATTATGTTCGTAGTTTGATTACACATTCATATTTTTAAATATTGTGAATACATTTCTTACTATAATGATTTTAAATTTGAAAAAATTTTAAAATGAGCGCGCAAAAAGTATTTATATGCCATTTAGAACGCACAACGATTTGTTTTCAATTTATATACGAGGCATTCATTAATTCAATTAATTTGCATGAATTGTTATAATTTTATAAGTAGTGAAGAATCGTCTAATATTGAGTTAATCGTGATAGAATAAATTAACTTGTAATTAAGTATTTTAATCAGAAATCATGCAGCTAATTTTTTTATAAAATTAATACTTTAGACTAATTGTAATTAGTTATGGCATTTAAACTCGCCTATCATTTCGAAGCTGATTAGTCTATAACAATAACCAGGATTCAATCGAACTCCTGCATCTAGTATTGGGACAAACTAGCCTTCGTAGCTTCATTGAACTAATAACCCTCATCCACGTTACATGGCGAGGAAAACCACGAAAATCTCACTCGGTTCGCCCAAAGAAAAGGGAATTCTAACCCTGAGTTGTCGACCGCTGACTATAACCACTGCCAGCTAAGAATAAAACCTTGCTAAGAAATCAAAGACAATATGCTGTTTAAAATTATTTGATGCAAAACAGCTGATTATTTACTAAGCATACTATTTTTTTCGAAAAATGAATATAAATTATTGTCTTTTTTTGTTATGTTTGTTTCTTGTGACTTCAACATAGATTTTGTAAAATAGTGTTGATGTTTTATAAGTCACTACAAAGAATATAAAGATACCGGACATAAAAAGCTGTCGAATACGTAGCAAAATTTTTAAGCGTCTTAAAATATCTCAGTATCGTAAATGTCGTCCTAACATCTTAGTTGTGAAATTAAATTTTTAATTATCTGACTACGCGTGATTCGCAGAACTATCCAACTAATTATATTATTATATCTTTCTTTCTTTATGATACCATGTAGATTTTTTTCGGATAATATACTAAACTATTTTGTTTAATTTTTAACTTTAGCACGATTCCCAAGATATTATTGTAGTATAATTTGTTATCAGGAAAATGTCTTATTTTGTTAAGCAGGAAATACTAAAGATTGAAATTTGTAAGAAAATTCCGAAGCCGTGCTAATTTTAGAATAATCTGATTTTAAAAGAAATGCAATAAAAAATACGCAATTTTCGAACTTATTTTGATATAGGAAAAATAAGGAAGAAAAAAAACGTGGCAAGAAGGCTAACATATATGAAGAAGGAATAATTCAGGGTGTCAATTATGTTGAGATGATGGTGGTGGAATATTAAGGTGTGGGTGGAGTTTTGTATTTGTATAGTGGGCCAGTTGAAGATTGATGTTGAAAGCAGAAGAAGATGAATAGAATACTTGAACTGGATCATAATTAATAAAAAGCTTTTATTTTATATATTTGCAGAGCTCGAGGTACCAAATATAAATATAATCTATAAGAATTTCAGTTGAATCAATTTTGCATAATAATATTAATAAGGACAGGCCATGGGAGATAAATCCCCCACAACCTGCCTAATCAAAAAGTACGTGTAATTTGTTCCCAACAGACACAGAAGCATGGGTAGGAGATTCAAAATTGGCGAATTATTAAAATATAGCATAACCAAAACAAAGCCAACCAGCCTATCAATATGGGTTTAAAAGAATACCTTGGCGATCACGAGTCGCCAACAAATTTATGTGAATTATTACAACCATGCAACCGAAACATTTAGCCGTTGGAAAATTAGAATAAAAAGTTATAAATAGATTTTTGTTTTCGATTAAAGGCGACAGTGAATATATAAGTCTGCATTAGTAATGAAATAAAAAATGTATCCGTTACATTGCTCTGGAAGAGAAGAAATAAATATTTTATGTTCGTTTAAAAAGATTAAGTTTGTGATTTATTTTAAATATAATTTTTCTATTAATAAAAATAAGCTTAAGTAATGAAAGATATTTTAAAAGATAGAAAATAAATATGTGTATGCCAATTGTGGCATCACAACATACTATTTACAGAAACTGTGAAAACTAATTTTTCCTATATTTCGTCAAAAGTGGATAAGAATGATATTGCTCCAAGGGACCTACTTAATAATTTCGCTATTTCCAGAATGAAATCTGTTTAATCGAAACATATTATTCCTTGAAAATTAAAACGAGAAAAAAATTAACTTTTATTATTTATCTAAGCTTATTCTATTTAATTAATGATTCCATTTACTTCAAAAATGTGGCAACTATGCGGATAGAAATTAGTAAAATAATAATTGATAATCGTAATAAAAAAAAACAATTCCTTTCTTTAACAGTGTAAGGAGAGCAATGATTAGAAAATGCATATGAATTATACATATGCAAGGAGTTATTTATAATAAATTTTCAGAAACCTTGTTAAAATTTAAGTTAAAGAAGAAGATGCATTAGAATATATAAACTTTATCGAACTCAGGAAGGTAAGACTGAAATCATCAAAACCAGTTTTATTGCTAGAGGAAACGGAGAGTAGTTAAACTGTTATTATTATAAACATCTAGAAACCACCATTTTTCTTCTTTCTTACTATTCTCTTTTTATTTCTTTTTATGTGTTACGGTAAAAGTAATAAACTAGTGATTATACATAATAACCGGTAATTATGCATAATCACCATTTGATTAATTTTTGAGAATTTTCCAGATTAATCGGTTTGTTTGGATAATTCTCAACTAGTAATGGTAAATGTGATAAATATCATGACTGATTGGGCCAGTAGAATCGCGTGCAATTTCTTTTTGTAGTTACTATTTAGAAAGATATTTTTTCGTTGGAAACTATGGCGTAAGAGACCCCGAATTGCAATATTTTAAAATAAAAAAGTCACAAAATATGCAGTTATTTAGCCTGAATGAAATATCAATCAGGGACTGACAGGTGTATTTTACTGCTTGTAACGAAGCTTCTATTTCAGCGAATGAAATTCCAATGAATAAGTCTAAGAGAATGCTCTCGTAAGGATTCAGACTTCGATGGTCAAGGATTTCAGTATTGCAACTTGACAAAAATACAACTTGAGTCATTGCAAATGTAAGAAATAAAAAGCACTTAGTAATTCTAAATGTAACAGTAGCTTTTATTGCCATAATTAGTAATTTGTTTATCGTTAATAGTAATTTGTAAAGCAGTTATGAATTTTTAATATTTTTTATTATTATTATTTTTTTTAAAGTAATGTGATTACGAATTAAAGTATACCCTACACTGATGTTTTTTGTTATTAGATTAAGTGCGACTGCCCGGGGTACATTAGCCCAGTATATCGTACACTGATGTTTTTCAAAACTACTGAAATCACGTGATTGTCACGTGTGGATAAAAGCCAAGCAGTTGCGCAAACTGAACTAATTTTCGTAAAGCTATGGACTTTTCTCACATTCACCATTACGAGTTGAAAACTGTGCTAACAAACTGGTTATTATATATAAACACCGGATTAATCACACTTAGAGAAAACATGGAAAAAATATTATGAAGATAAATGAAAAGTGATGAAAAATTTTAAAAAATGAATATATCTCCATGTTTTCTCTATATTTTTAACTTATTTTATGAGTTTTACATATTTCGGATTATGCACACTAAATAAAACTTATTTTAGTTTTTTTAATTTTCGTCGTTATTCTCTCTTTTCTTTTATTCCTTTTTGTCTTTATTGTGAAATATATATATATATATATATATATATATATATATATATATATATATATATATATATATATATATATATATATATATATATATATATATATAAGTTCAAAGAAAAATTATAGACATATGAAAAAAGGGGGTGGGAAATAATAAGTAAAAAAACAACAAACAAAATTTTATTTAAAAAAAAAAAAAAAAAAAAAAAGTGAAATGATAATTAAAAAACCGGAAAAAAAGCCGGAAAAAAAAGATATAATCTTTTCTTCAGCCCACACGATTATATCCGCAAAACAGAGTGCTTTCTGATATTGTATCAATAAAGCCAAAGCAAAATATATTAATACAATAGTGTGAGGAGCACTCAAAAAAATTTTTTTATAAAATAACTACATAAAAATAGATCATAAAAAGTAAATATAACATGTAAAAACAGATAATAAAATAAAATAAAAAGAAAAAATAAAATAAAATAAAAAACATTAAAAAGGGGGGACTATAAAGCGAGTAGCAAAATCATAACAACTTACATGGACAGTTATTTTTCAAGAATGATTTAAAAATGTTTTCGCAGAAAGATTGCCAGATTACAAAATATGAAAACAAAAGCGCAAATTGAGTGTAACAAAAGGGTTCTAAAGTGTCGTTCTTACTGCACTGCTGAAGTGATTTGTTATTCTGAGTTTTGATTTGTTAGTTACCAAGGATGGGCCCGAAATGGATGTGCACAAGGTAATATTATACTGGATAATTTTAAAAATTGATCATAAATAGTTTTAGAAGATAGATGTTTATTTAAGAAAAAATATAAAATAGAAAAGAGAAACATAAATTGCCTGCTTTGCAAATAATTTTAGCAGCGGATTTGCACGATATGGATTAGTACATAGAAAAATTATTTAAATTATGAAAGAAAAAATTTTAATAGATAATTTTTAACACGGATTTGCCCGAAATGGATTTGCACATGGAAAAATTAACAAAGAAAAAAAATTTTTAGCAGATAATTTTAACCACGGATTTGCCCGAAATGGATTTACACATGGGATTGTATAAATTAATAAAGAAATTTTTAGCAAACAATTTATCCACGGATTTGCCCGAAATGGATTTGCACATGGAAAAACTGTATAGATTAACAAGGGAAATTATTTAGCAAAGGAATTTTTAGTAAATAATTCTAACCACGGATTTGCCCAAAATGGATTTGCACATGGAAAGATTAACAAAGAAAAAATTTTAGTACATAATTATAGCCACGGATTTGCCCGAAATGGATTTGCACATGGAAAAATTACATAAATTAACAAAGAAATTATTTAGTAAATAATTTTGGCAATGAATTTTGGCCTGAAATGGATTTGCACATGGGAAAATCATAAAAATTAACAAAAAAAAAAAAAAAAAAAAAAAAAATGTTTAGAAAATATATCCACCAAAATATACGATTAATTCAATGATTTTATATAAAATTTTATTACATTAGTTGGGTATCCATTGTTTTTCATCAGATTTTGAAAGAGTTTATCGATTTGTATTTTGGATAAATAAATATTACTACATATTCTTTTAATTCTGTTCATTTCATTAAAAGTGGTATTTAAATAGATGCTCCTAGAAACATTAGAATTCCAAGTAACTAGTTTATTAATATTAAAATTAAAATCATTTCTTTTATCGTATAAATCAACAAAGCAGATATTTTCAACTTTCATAATACCCAAATCCAAAAAATTGAAATTAATATTATCATCATGATTACGAAGTAAGATTAATTCCTCAGGGTATATATCACTCAATAAAACAGTAAAATCTTGGAAATTAAAGATAATTAAGTCATCAATATATCTAAAAACAAATTTAATACTCAGAGTAAAATTTTTTTCATAATAATGCAAAAATAAGTTAGCTAAGAGAGATGAATAATTAGATCCCTGTGGTATTCCATTAATTTGAAGAAAGATATCCCTTCCATTGTAAAGATAATTACTAAAAAGACAAAAATTAATCAGAATTTCCCAATAATCAAAATCGCAACAAAGGATATTTTTAAAATCATGGTAATAATTCAAAAGGACATCTTTTAGTTTAGAAAGGGGAATGCTATTGAAAAGATCCTGGAAATCAAAAGTCGCAATAGAATTAATTTTATTATGTTTAATGAAATCTAAAATCGGTTGATTATTAGTGATTATCCATGAGAAACCTTCTTTAGTAATATAGTTAATAATCTTATTTAAGTAGTTAGAGAAAATGGTGCCAGGTTTAGTTAAATAAGTATTCGACCCACATGTGATAGTTCTAAATTTTACTGGAATTTTATGAAATTTAGGACTGATAATTAAGTAAGGAAATTGTATACTGCTAATTTTAATTTTTAATCTCTTGTAAAAAGCTAAAATTTTTTTAATGGCAATATTATTATTGAAATTACTAAGTTCAAAATTTTTACTATTTTTTAATTCCGTATTTAAAAGTTCAGCATAGAATTTTTTACAGAATATAGCATAATTATTGTTAGCTTTGTCTATGGGAGTAATTACAAAATTTTTTTGAAGTTGCTTAATTGATTGAACAATATTAGAAAAATTTGTTGAATTGTTATTCTTATTTAAATTATCCTTATTATTGAAAATAAAGTTTTTAAAGTAATAATAAACTTCCCATTTCCATTCTGTTAGCATACCTAAAGATAAAGAGAATCTTATCTAATGAGTGCTGTTTACTTGCAGCTTAAGCGCAATAAATGTTACTTATTGTTTTTCTTAACTTTCTTAGTGTTTTCTTGTATTTATTTATTTATATATATATATATATATATATATATATATATATATATATATATATATATATATATATATATATATATATATATATATATATATATATATATATATATATATATATATATATATATATATATATATATATATATATATATATATATATATATATATATATATATATATATATATATATATATATATATATATATATATATATATATATATATATATATATATATATATATATATATATATATATATATATATATAAAAATGATGAAAATATATTTTTAAGAAATATATATTGTTTGACTGTTGTATCAAGAAAATTAAATTTAAATAGAATAAAAAAAAATCAAAAATAATTTTGCAATCAATCAAAAGTAATATTATTAATTTAAATCAATTATTTCTGTTAATAATAAAGCACTTGAACCGCACGATGTCCAATGAAAAAGGGCTTGAGAAAATCGGTGTTTATATTTCTCAAGCTATTGCGTTGAAAATTGGAAATTATCCTTTAAATCTTTTTTTCTTTTTCTATATATTCCATAAAATCTTCATATTCCATAAAACACATTCAATAATATAATAAATATTACTTTTAAAATAGAGGTTTATTATAGCTTAAATATAAAAAGTATTCTTACATTTTATTACAAATGTCTATTATTTAGTTAATTTCATTGAAATTGTAATCCATTGTTACAATTTGGTGAGTACTTCGGAAATATCTTTAATAAAGATTCTTTCTTTTAATTGCACAGGATTTAATGTATTTATTTTGTTTCTTTTTTTTTTATGATTTTCAACGCTTATTTTTCATGTTATTTTTGTTGCAAATTTTCTTTTCATATTTCTTTATGCACAAAATTTTATTTTTATTTTTTATTTACGCTTGAAATAAACATACCTGATGCACAGAAATCTTAGTAATGTAAGCATTGTTTAAATTTTAACATGTGCATTTTTCTTTCCAAATATAAAATAAGGGATTTTGTTTTCAAATTACTGTTACTGGAGAAATACATTAGAAACCAATATACGAGAATAGAAAGCTTTTCTTATTTCTTCAAAATTCCTCTTCGCAAACTACAATTCTTCAAATGTGGGGAAGGGAACTTACCAGCTCATCGCCTCCAGCAAGGAGTTCTAAAGAAAAGGTTAAAAGGTCACATTTCTTATCTGCAAGGGCAACTGGACGATTCTAGGAAAAAAAGGTACCGGAAAAAAAGGTACGGAAAAAAAGGTCCCGGAAAAAAAGGTACCTGGAAAAAAAGGTACCGGAAAAAAAGGTACGGAAAAAAAGGTCCCCGGAAAAAAAGGTCCCGGTAAAAAAGGTACCTGTGTAGGGAAAATTCTATAGGGGAAAATATTTTAAATGAGAAGATTGGATTGAAGCGCTTTTTGCTGTTCCGTGCATGTTTTTTTGCGTGTCGCGCGTGTTCAAAGAGCTTTTTATCCAACTTTTGTTTCTTATTTATGCATTTATTCTTAAAAAGTTAATTAAATATGAAAATGTTCAATAAAATTGTTTATTTATTTTCTAAGATCATGATTCTACCGGGAATCTTGACTCTTATCTATTGAAAAAGTGTTATCAGGCTACATGAAACTTTTAGGGGAGGGGGAGTAAAATTAATGTGTTTCGCTTATAACGCTTCTAATAGAAATTTTTTGACAGGTATTTTTTGACAGGTGTCATTTTCTTTCATTTTTCGCTTTTTTTTATTTTGTAATAAGTTACAATTGATAACATAGCACAGAACCGTTTCAGTTAACCAATGGCATGTTTGGGAATCGGTTTATGCATTGACGGTCTTACTTGACCCACTGTTTGCCACCTCTTGTTTACGATATTGGGGGAAAAAATGAAGTTTAGAAAAAGTTTTTGATTTAAATTTTTTTTAAAGTTTTTGATTTATTAAAACATAATATCCCCTAACTATTGAATTTATAATTTAAACCCTAAAATATGACAAAATTATAATTTATCTAAAAAGATATTGCAATAAACAAGGCAGAGCATTCTATATCCACTATCTGGTTAATGTTTAAATATCATTTGCTATCGAATTCGAGAGCATATTTTTCTTTTTTATATTTTGGGTTTTAAAAACTTCAATTTTCGGTGCCATTTCTCTTAAAGATTTTTTCTCTGTTAGTGACTTTTTATTTTCATTATTTTAGTGAATAAATCTAAAAATTATTTTCGATTATTTTTTAAAATTTGTTAAAAATTATAAATATTTGTAATGTCTTAATTGCTTTTAAAAGGCTACTAATGTTCAATTACGTAGTCTTATAAAAGTGAACTCAACCCAGAAGACAAAGAGAACTCCTAGATCAAGCATTGGGAGAAATCTGCCTTCGTGGGGACTTTTCAATGGAACTTAAATGCATGTGCGTTACATATAGTGTAAACCACGAAAACCATCCACGGTTAGACTGACGGCAAGTGAACTCTAACCCATAATCTGTCTTCCACAGAGGATATTTTACATTAGTACTGTGATCAGTGCGAACTGAGTGCATCTTCATATTGACCCGCCGGCTCTGGCATTCGAACCCGGTGCGGCTCTTGAGCATTTGATTGGTGGTAATGGTGGTGTCATTCGCTTATTTCTCTCTTTAAATAGATAATAATTCTTATTTATTTAATTGGCAATAAGAACAACTTAAAAAATTATCTAAACAGTAACAACTATCATTTTAATTACTTTACATCTTTAGTAATTAATTTACTAATTGAAGCGTAAAAGGTTATTTAACGTTGCATTACAACGTAGTATTATAATTAATGAATTTTTTTTCACATTTATTTACATTCACAATTAACATTTATTCAATGTACTATATTTAAGAGCAAATTAGAATCAAAATGCTGGAAACTTATCAGAAGCAAACCTTATTGAATATTTTTAGCAGGATTTCATTGATTTAATCATGATTTAAGTCAGCTGGTTTTTTTAAAAATATCATTGTTTCGTATTGAATCGAATGTTATTTTAATACTTAAATATATATTAGTCATTTAATGTATATATGTATTATAATATCTGGTCTTTTACATATTTTAATTTGTAATTATGAAATTTCCAGAAAAAAAGAAACCATTCATTAAAGTAGGATTGCTTTTTTAATAAGTAAATAAAAAAAATTAGTATGCTTGATTTGTTTTTTTTTTTTTTTTCATGTATTTTTCTTTATTTTTTTATGATTCATTTATATTCAATTTCCAATTAGTTTGAACAAAAATTGCGCATCCATTATGCATTTGCTAGAAAGTAATTTATAATACAGTAATATTGCCTGAAATATGTAATTATTTTTATTGCATTTTCATTGGATTTAAATTATTTTAATATTTATAAAGTTGAATTAAATAAGATGTGTTTTATAAGTAGATCAGTTTTTTCAATTTAAAATAAAATATATCACAAACCTTTTATGACGTAGTTGACAACTTTTTTAACTATTCCTCTAAAAACTTCAGCTTAGACGTATATGGAGAACTTTGTTTCTGCTTACAACAATATATTTATAAACATCATTTTTTATGACATTATTTTTTTAAAACACAAGAAAATTAAAAAATAACTTGATTGGAATACATTAGAGGAAAATTTTTTATTTTTTTGTAAAATAATGACGATTTCGATGTTTAAAATATACGAATTCACAAATATACAATATACAAAAACATAAATAGTTCATTGCTATGAAACTCTGCAAAAAAGGTATTACATATCATCGTTGAAATATCTTATAAATTTTTTAAATGGTATGTCTTTTAGATGTTAAAGAAAATTAAAAACTTACATTTAGGAATATTTAAATATAAAATTTGCTTTATTTAAAACTGCCATGTAGTATCATTTTTAGCTATTCAAAAAAATTTATAAACTAAAGTAATGAATACAGATTTTAATATGAAATTGGAAATGAATGAAAATTTTGTATGTTGAAAATTTTGAGTTTTTAGGGGTTTTAAATTTAGTTAGTTTTTAAATTTAAATGTTTTTCTTTCTTAGATTATTAGCTATTGAACTTAAAAATTCTGGGATGTCTAGATTTTGGTTTAAAAACTTAACGCAAAGTGTTTTCAACCTTTTTTGAAGAGTTTCATAGCTCCTCTTTTTTCTATGTGCGATATGCACTCCAGCTTTGATTTGCTGGAAACTGAAATACAAAGTATGACAAAGAATGAAAAACTGAAATACAAAGAATGGCTGAAACATTCTTAGAAAAAGGTTGAAAGGGTTGTTAGAGTGAAACCCCCTCTTATTCTTGTAGGTGTATTCAAGAAACCTCAAGGACATCCATTTGCAGCACACTAATGTACACATACGTCAAAGTAATTGCTATCTTCAGAAATTTACAAGATTAATGAAATGCACTGATTCTAGCAGTAGACTCACAAAAAAGTACATAAACATCTTTCCTTTTTTATAACACCAATTTCCTTTTGTTTGCAAAAATTTTAATATAGCCACAAATGCTTGTTTTTTGGTAAAGGCACACTTCAGTGCATCTAACATGATTCAATCTGTAACATACCTTATTGAATTTGATAATCATTGATTTATAATATATATTATTCACTTTGTTAAAATGATATTTGTTTTAGACCAGGGGTTTCCAACTGGCAGCCCGGGGGCCGCATCCGGCCCGCGAAGCCTTTTTTTGTGGCCCGCGGACTAAACTTTACTAGTTGTCATTTTTTTGCGGACAATTTTCGTAAAGAATCAATATGGGTTTAAAATGTTTTTCTCGTTAATAAAAACCTAATTTCTTTGTATCTGTGAAATTTAACATACCAATTGTGCAAAAAAATTTATTTCTCAGGTTTTACACCCAGGAAAATATTTATTCAAATGCAAAAATAATCATGTATGTAGCTCTATTTTATTTCATTTCTTTTTGTATTTTGTTAATATAATTTAGCATGTGCGTATCAGAAATTTTCTCGAAGAAATTATCCGATTTAACTTTTTGAGACCAATCATTTTGGACGAAAATATTTACACACACATTTGTAAATTTTAAATGCAAATATCTATTCTCTGGTGGTTGTAGCAGACAAATCTCAATTTTCTCATTGAATATTTTGTGTGCTACTATGTAAGTTTTAATAAAAACCTAAGTTATTGTATCCCGAATTTTTATTATTTATTTAATATTTTTAAAAATATTATTAATAAGAATTAAATATTTCTAAAAATCTACTTCTTATTTTAATTTGTAATTCAATACTTTTGTTTTGTACAACTTATTAAAAATCTGACAATAATATTTAATGTTCTTTCAAACATGAAAAAGTCCTTCATAAAATTTTGATAAAGTTGTGGCCCCACCATTTGATTTGAATTTTTAATTGTGGCCCGCGGTTCCACAAAAACAGGGGTTTTTGTGGAAACCCCTGTTTTAGACCATTATAACAGAATCGTCCTTTTAAAAACATTTCTCTGATAATGAAAGTGCATAGAGAAAGTGATTTTTTATTAAAAAATGTAGTTTCATGAATGCTGTTTTTAAAAAGAATTAAAAATAAAACCGTCTTTAATGAAATAAAAAAAAATATTTAAAACTGAATAAAAATAGACATAACAGAACAGAAATGTCTATTATTTATTATTATTTCTTAACAGAAATAATAATAAATAATAGATTTTAAACAAAGCGAAATTTACTTATATATTTCCTAAAAATAGCTGAGAAATGTGTTACAGGCTATTTAATGTAATTTATCAGCGCAAAATAACGCGTGTTTGAATAAGTTCTTTGAAATTAAATTTTTTTTTATGCCGAAATCTAAAATTAAATCTTAACCGTGTTAAAATGAAATGTATTAACAAAAAAATATTCTTAATAAAATTCAGTATTAAAATAATCCCTTAAAAGACTACCTATCTGGTAAAAGATTCCTCATTTTACCAAAATAAATGAATCATAACTGTTAAAATAGGGTGAAAACAATTTTGCAGAGAATTGTATCTCCACTAATTACTTAAAAACTGACATATGTTTTAAAAAAATCCTTGTTTAATTAAGAAAAGAAATATATTTAACAAAAAAATATCTAGTTTAAGAAACTCCTTCTTAGAAATGAAAAAAATTTCTTGCATCAAATCCCTCCTCCTCCTACTTGCACTAATTAACGAATCTGAATCAAAATTATGAAACGGCAAGAAAACTATTCATAACGTTAGCGTCGTGTCAACTACTTCTATAAACTATTAGTTAAATAAAGAATAACACACATTCTGTAACAGAAACAACAAAAAAAATTTAAATAGTCTTTTTATCATATAAAGGAAGGGGAAAAAAGTAACATTGTGCTTAAATGTTCTTTCTCCTTTACCTCAATTAGCAAAACTAAATATCAATTAATATGAACTTAAAATATTTTCATGACACCAACCATCCGAATCAGAATTTTCGACAATAAAATAAGTTAATAGAGATAAACGTATCTCTTATAAGAAATAAAAAACCTATAAATAAATAAATAAAAGACGAAACCTCTTATAACAATTTAAAATCTTATAAAAAGAAAGAAAAAATGCATCCGACACAAAAGTCCTCCTACCTTCCTCAATCGGCTAATATAAATATCTATACCCTCTTTCCAATTTATCATTTAAAATAAAAAAATAACATCTTTTACATTAAACATATTAAAATGCATCTTCCCCTTAGAAAAATAAAATAAATAAATAAATTAAATACATCCAGCTTCTAAGAAAAGAAATACCGTGACTCTAATTAAAAAAGAGCAATACTTTCCTTTCTCCACAATTAAAGAATAAACATCCAATACAGAAATCCACCCACCTTCCTTAATCGGCTCATATAAATATCAACACCCTTTTCAAAAAATATCATTTAAAATGAAAAAAAATAGCATATTTTATATTAAATCTTGCCCTAAAAAAATAAAATAAATAGAGAAATTAAACATACCCAGCTTATAAAAAAAAGAAATACCGCTACTCTAATTAAAAGGCACCAATACTTACACCTCCAATCACGAATAACCATCCAACACATAAATCCTCCCAACTTCCCCGATTGGCTACTTTAAGCCCCACATTAGCAACTTCTTCACAAAATATAATTTAAAATAGAAAATAACACATTTTTCGCTTAAAAAAATTTAAAAAAAAAGTAAAATATTATTGAAAAATTTAAATTGTATCTTCCTGCTTTAAAAAATAATCAAAGAAGAATAAATACGTGAAATAAAATTAAAAAAAAAGCGTAATACAACCAGCCTATAAGTGCCCCCCCCTTACCCTTCTCGTTACCTCAATGATCTAATCTGAATTATTACAGATAAAAAGAATATTCATTGAAACAGCGAGAAGCATTCATGTTGCCCAGAAAGCGAGAGGGGAAATATCCCTACAGATTTTCCCTATGGAGGTACCTTTTTTACCGGGACCTTTTTTTCCGGGACCTTTTTTTCCAGGGACCCTTTTTTCCGTACCTTTTTTTCCAGATACCTTTTTTCCGGGACCTTTTTTTCCGTACCTTTATTTCCGGGACCTTTTTTTCCGTCTACCCAACTGGACATCCTGTTTCTCCCCCACACTAACATTCTTTGCATTAAAATTTTCTCAAAGCTGACGTACTTTTTAAAAAAAAACGCAGTTACATTTTGCAGAGGATCCTTAACTTTCTTAATATAATACTTTTAGTTTTTTCACGAAATCGAACGTGTGCTAGGAGTTGCTTTGTCTTCTGGGTTAAATTTACAATTATTACAGAAATGCAGAATTTAACAAGAACGACAAATCTACCTTATCGATTTTCTGTTAAAATTTAAATGCTCAGTACTTCTATTCCACAAATAAGTAAAAATTCTATCAAACTATTAAAAAACTTTAGAGCTTGAACTACCTTAGTTTCATTACGCCTAAGATAGATTGATTATCATTGAATAGTTAAACAACTAATCGCCAAGGTTTTCTCAAAGCTGACGTATTTTTTAAAAAACTAAATTGAATTTTATAGAGAATCGTTAAACTTTCATAATATAATACTTTTAGAAGTTCTTCGTATAAATAAAAAGAAATAAAATTCTGAATCAACAATATCAGAATTATTCAAACATGATTTCTGAAGATTTATTCAAAGATAATTTTTTAAGGGAGATTGTTAATCTTAATAAGTTAATATTCAGGATGTATAGAGAGCCCAACAATTATATGGTTACTTAAATGCTCGGTATTAAAACTTTCATAAAGCAATCATTGTTCTTTCAATACTTTTTTTCTTTTCAGTTTTTAAATAATTTAAGCTCACATCACTAATTTGGGAATTTTAAGTTTCACTATTGTGCAAATCTTAATAAATTAGGAGAAATTAGATGAAAAAACGTAATAGAACGCTTTGAAAACAAAATAAAATATATCCACAACAAGACCATACTTTAATTTTAACTGTTAAATCTTATTTAATACGTTACAAAATTAGAGTTAAAATATTAGAGTTCTGTTATCGTAAGGTTAATTGTGGACAGTTTCTTTGATTTTTCACCCTTATTAACGTAAATACAGAGTTAATTTCACTAAAAAAAGTTTTTATTCAATTTGTATTTCATTTTTGTTTTGAAATTCAAAATTATATATAATTTAAAAAGTAAATTTGCAATTAGAGATGTTTCGTATTAAACAATGATAACTGCTTTTTATTTTGAATTAATGTGTAATTTGTATTAGAAACCGTTTTAAGTGTTTTGCAACTTGATTACTTTTTCTTTATTTTAGATTTCTTTTTAAAAGTCATATTAGTTTAGTTGCATTAAATATTTCTTTAATTAGAATGTTTGATCAAATTTTTACTGCAAATATAACTTGGTTTATAATGTTCAGAATGTTTTAATATTTGATATTTCGAATAAAATTATTATTTATTTATTATCATTTAAATTACTTGTTTTTAATGGTATTTGAGCGCAAACATAATCGAATGGTTTTCTATTGTGTAAATATGTCATTGTTTCAGATTTTTGCAAGATCAGTGGGAAATTTTCTTTAGTACCGTAAAGTTATGTTATAGTACATATTAAAAAAAAAATCATTCGATTCTAATTTTTTTTAATACTTTTTATTTATCTTTTTTTTTCTTTTAAAGAAAGAGAGGTTTCAGTAAAAAAAATAATTCGTCTTTAGGCCATTTTTAATTATGACAGAACGTTTCATTAGTATGAACGTGGTGTTAAAAAATAAAGCATAATATGAACATAATTATGGTTACGAAATGTTTATATATTTTCCGCATTTAGTTATTTTTGATAAGTTAACAAATAATAAATATTTTTATTTATAATTGTTTCATTGTTGCAATGTTAAAAAAGAAATTCTTTTTATGTATATGCTTAAATAAGGAATAAAATAATGAGGTACAAATTAGTGATAACTTTATAAAATGGTTTCTTTTTTTATTTATTTTAAAAAGTTGTTATACATTTTCCATTTACAATAAAAAAAGGTTGTAAAGGAAATCAAATTTCCATTTTAAATAAGTGATTAGGTTTTCGTGACTGGCGTAGTATACTTGCAGGCAGAATCCAAAAAATTATAATCGGCCGTATTTTGGTAAATGATTTTTAAGAAAAATATACTTATTGTTTCCTTTTTATCTTTATTCCATTTTTATCCTGTTTAGTTCAAGATGAATCCGTTCCCTATGGGACTCTGGATACATCACTTTTAGGAACTCCTTACATTCAAAAAATATTTAAAAAAAACTCAAATCGAAATAATTAATTTTGAAGCCATTTCATAATGTTTTATATATAATTAAATACTTGATTTTGAGAAAATTAATTTTTAAAATAATAAAACTAAAAGTTTTTAAATAAATAAATTCCATTTCATATCCATTCAATATTTAAATTCTAAATTTAATAATTTTCCCTCTTCATCATCAGGATTTTCATATAAGTTATTATGTTTATAATTGTTCAATTGAAAAAATAAATCGAAAAAGGTAACAGCAGCACTTTTAAAAATGTATTTCAATAAGAAAAATAATTTCTCAGGGTGAATAATTCATGAAAAACTATTATATACAGATAACTGAATATACAATTATATCAAAATTTGTCACAACCATTAAATGAATGAAATTTACAATACTCAACTGGCAACACATCTGCGAAAAAGACATAAATAATTGCTTTACAATATATCTTATTATTTATTTCTATAATATTCGTTAAAAAGTTATTGAAATTTTCAGTAATTTTTTTTTAAATAATAAGATTTAAAAAAAGAAATTCCGTTCTCGCCTATTTTGTAGAGAGACAGTCTAATATCGATATAAAAGCCATGGCAACGAAAAGAGCCAAAATATAAATTCAGTTAAGTTTTGGTGCTTTTAACGCTTTGGTGATAATTCGCTTTTGAAGTATTTTCTTTGTTTTTCTTATCCTTTTTTCGTTTTGAACGCTTGGGTATTCGTCTATAAAACTCTAGTAGAGTTCAGTTATTTCTCATAGATTCTTAATCACACATCTATGCATGCCTAAGAAACACATTGATAAATTGTAATTTACTGCAATAAATATAAATAATAATTGCATAAAGCAGTTCAATTTTTTATTACATTAGAAAAATTAAAACATAGTGTTTATTTTTCCTTTCTGAACAGTAAAATATAAAAGAAAATGCTTAGTGGCGCCATCTGTTGGCACTTATAACAGATCCTGGTGTACGACATTAATGCTACCAGCCGAGGATAAAATAAACGTAAAATTATGGAAATATCTAAATTCCCCATCATAACAACAAAATTAAATAAATTTTCGCTTTCATACCATGCATTCTTTTCTTTTATAAAGGAAAAAAATTTTCATAAAATTTTGAAAAGCTATGAAGAATGTCATTAATACGGTGATATTTTTTGTTTGACAACACTACTAAAAATTTACTTGTGATTAAGTTTGCATTTTACTGTACATTTAATGAAAATATCAGAATTCTATAACATAAAGTATAGAATTAATGTCATCATTCTTCGTTTTTAAATGCTCAACTACAAAAAATTTTAGATTAGATTTTCACTGTAATATCATTATGAAAATATTAGTAACGCGAAGAATTATGAGTTTTTATTTAATATCTTATCTGAGATAAAAGCTTTGCTTTTGTTATTTTAACATTTTACAAGAATTAAATAAGGTCCCATATTGGTTAGTAAAAATCATACTACTATATTGCGTACTACGATATACATTGTTTATTAAAAATCATCACTTTCCATAAAAGAGACTCCTCAGTATAAAGATGAGTTATTTTAATTAACTACATTAAAAACTGATGATATAGATTAATTTTACTGAAAACTAATTATATTGATTGATTTTGCAACAAAAATATTATATCGATTAAATTAACTAATAACTAATCATATCGATTATTAATTAAAATATTTAATCGATTAATTTTTACAAAGTTTTGATATATAAAAACGATTAATCGATATAAGATATCGATTAATTATATATCGAAATAATAACAGTCACTGCTATTTGTCACTGTTACTTTTGGATCCCAGTAGCAGAAGTAACAGTGACTGAAAAGTAGCAGTTTTGCCCATCTCTCTAACCTTAAACCGAGATCTGTGACAATCTTCTCTATTCCATACCTGCCAACTCTTCCGGATTTTCCGGAAGATTTTATTTTCATATTTAAAGTGGTAGTAAATATATACTATTTTTTTCTTTATAAATTTAGTTTTTAAATGATTTTGATCACTACTATTCTTACAAAAATTAAGCACATATATCAATATGCGTTACTATCATGGTTCTCAACTTAAGTTTTCTCAAATACAACTTATTTGCTTGCTTGAATTGAAGTTTTAATTCCATTTTAATACCACTGGGAAATATTATAATGGAAAGGATCAATAGTTGGCAGGTATGCTATTCTACTCACATCACCCTAATCCAAAACTTAGGAAAACAGCCTTAAAACCTTAAATCGAAGTTGTCGTAGCGTGAAAAAAATTTCTTGAATAAAGCTAGTCTCAAGGTGAAAATAATCTTAAATCTAGGTAATTATAAGGTTTCTTTTCGCTAAGTCTTGTATGCTCAGCTAAAATCCGCCTTGTCATGAAACTTCAATGGACAAAGCAATTTGATCCTATCGCTAGTATGACGTCATCTAAAACGTCATTATGGACCTATGTGACAGTACCTTTTAAAAAAAGCTTTAAAAAATAATTTTTAATCCTTTTAACATGAAAGATTTCAAACTGTAATATTTAAGCTTTATTGAAAAAAGGTTTTCAGCACAAACTTTTCCGTGGCAAAAAAAAAGAAACTTCCGACGCAAAGTTTCCGTAAGGTTATATGCTTTCTGGGTTTAATACTCTCTTAAAATGTAGCAAATACATTTCTATAAATTACATAATTTCAATTCGTTAAGTATACTAAATGATTATAAATTGTTGTAGTAGGATTAATGGTGAAAAATAAGGTTTTGTTTCTTGTCGAGGGATTACGTAAAAAACAAGCGGAAAACTTAAGTTTTTGAAAACAGTCTTTATATAAGGGAACAAATCCCGCCTTGCTACAACCAGTTTATGTTTTATAACATTTTCTCTCTCTGTCCACTCAGAAGTATAGTTTGTCTAAGCTAAGAACTCCTCAGGCCACAATGTCTGAGGTCGTCTGGTGCTATGGAAACAAGAATGGCGCATTCTAGGGAGGGTAGCTTCACCAACACAATAGAAGAAAGAGATGAACGTCCTGGTGGTGCCTTGCTTTTTGAGGGACTTAGAAGCCAATAGACTTGTTTCTCTCGCTTTGCCAGTGGTCACTTAAAGTGTCTCTAGTATGTTCAGGGGCGAAAGACTTTTTGACTTTGTACTAAATGTAGGACTGCCCAGGCTTCTTTCGAGCTTATTCTAAATTGTGTCAATTCGAATTGTGTCGAGGTTTTATCAAAACCTCATCTGTTTTTAGACTTTCTGGACATTTTTGAACTTATGGATTTGATCTAATTGGGATGGACCTCTTGGGGATTAGAAACAACAAGAAAGAGATTCCCTTTTTCTCGCCAATCCGAGCCGAGCCGAAACCACTACATGATAGTGACCCCGCACCCCTACTTGAAATAGTAATGCCTCGTTACCATAGTCACCAGACGAATGTCTGGGGGAGTTCGTATTTTAGATGAACTATAGTTAAATGGTTTTATTAGCTGCTTTCTTCTCTTGAAGTGTTCTCACGAAAATATTTGTGAGAATTAACATACGAGCCCTTCCTAAGTGCTCTCTTCTCACCCATTTTTAGGGTAGTTTAAGGGAAGAAAAGAAGGGCTTAAAGTTAGATTTCGAAAATAATTTAAAAATTGCGAAAACGTATCAGAAAAAAATTTAATCTCAATAATTAATTTTTAAAATTACACACTTTTTTTTGTTCGCAAGTCATAAGATTACACTGAGGAACAATGTTTTTTTTTCTTCCTTAACTCGAATTTTACTAATTCGGGAGTGGGGATCTCAAATCTGAAATTAGTTTTGCTTCTAAAGCTAAATTTCTTTTTAAAATTACATTTTTAATTAAATTTTGCTGAAATGTACAAGCTTAAAAATGTTATATATAGCAGAGAGTCACAGAAATGTTGCGACAAACTTCTAGAGGAGTTAGGGCATAGCGTCAGGATTAAAATTGAATGGAAAACTCATACCCTGAAATGTCCTCATACGTGACTAGGTACGCATTCCTATTATGACTTGTTCTGAAGCACATCCAGAAACAATTCATAACAAGAAAGCATAACAAAAACCAGGCTGAAAAGTCATTAAAAGACTGTAGCCTGGAGAGAAGAACCTATTGCTAATTTGAAATCAGTGGCGTAAAAATATTCAAGATCCACTAAAAAATGTCATGCTACAGAAATAATCCCTATTTTTGTCGAAAAATATTAAGACCAAACGGAAGAGTGTTTTCATTCTTTCACATACAACAGAAAAAAAAAACTCGAAATTTCCCGTGTGCTTTTTATATTTATTTTATAAATAATTTTGCCTTTCAATTTTTTCAACTTGAATGATTGAAAGTTTTCAATTTAAAATAAAATATTTTTATTATGAAAATATATGCATCATTTAATAAAAATTTACCGTTTGGATCATCATTCGATTTTCCTTTTTTAAACAGTTTTAGAAAGCGATTCATGTTTTTAATGTTACACAGGCAAGCATCAAAAATAGAATGAGCATTTTTTATGTTCTTTTCTCATTGTACTCTTCTAACAATGCATAAAAATACTGAACATTGTAGAAATATTAAAGAAACAATAGTCTCGAACAATCTGTCAGTTCCTTAGAATTGGTGAAAATATTGAAATTAAACATTGTTAAGAGCGAAGAGACATTGTTATTATTTTAGAAATAAAATATTCAAATGATATATTTAACTACAATAATAAAAGACAAGCAATCCTTGATTCGAATCAGTAATTGATAATATGAAATTGATCAAATCAAAATTATATAAAAATGATGTATCGATAACAATGAGTTAATATAGTTAAATGCGGAAACTAGTAATAGGTGCACCGGAGTGCCTGACCAAAAAGGCCACGTCCGTAAATTATATGATTACAAACTGAATCAAAGGCCATTGATGTTGAAATTATTTGGGTTAGTAAACTTAATGTTTGGTAGTTAAATGGGGGATACATGGATCCCGTCTTCTCCCTAGATGTCGTATTCGAGCGCTGCGATCGCCTATACAGTCAGCCATTCATCGTATCATATCTGCTATCTGTCTAGCCTCAACCAAAGCCTTATTAATGAATATAAAAAGCTATAAGCTTAAAAAAAGATCTCGCCTCACTATACTACATTCATGCCGTAGTCAATTAATTTAAATGCACACATTTTTACGCAAGGAGATATGAAATGAACGAAGACTAATAAGTATTAGACGACTATTCATGTTGGTGATAACGAAAATATTTATTTTTGTGTAACATGTAATGACAGTTTTTCTTAGAAAAGTTTACTAGTTGCAACAATTTTATTTAAATGCACACATTTTTACGCAAGGTGATTTGAAATGAACTAATATTTCTAAGTATTAGGACTCATTCATGTTATTGAGAATACTTATTCTTATGTGATAAGAGTTTTTCTTAGAAAAGTAATACTGGTTATTAACCTGATTCTTGTAATCAGAGTTTTTCCCATAGAAGTGACATGACTAAACACTATCCTGTTCAAATGGCTGGGAAATCATTTTCCTGTAATGTATGTAATAAGAGTTTTTCAAGCAGAAGTAATCTGACTAAACACAGTTATGTTCATACTGGTGAGAAACCTTTTTCTTGTAGTATATGCAGTAAGAGTTTTTCACAAAAAGTTGTTCTAACTTCACACAATCTAGTTCACACTGGTGAGAAACCTTATTCTTGTAGTGTATGTAATGAGAGTTTTTCACGGAAAAGTAATCTGACTGCACACAGTCGTGTCCACACTGGTGAGAAACCTTATTCTTGTAGTGTATGTAATAAGAGTTTTTCCCATAGAAGTAGTCTAACTGAACACAGTCCTGCTCACACTGGTGAGAAACCTTATTCTTGTAGTGTATGTAATAAAAGTTTTGCACGAAGAAGTTATCTGACTACACACAGTCGTGTTCACACTGGTTAGAAACATTTTCCCTGCAGTATATGTAATAAGAATTTTCTACGTAGAATTTGTCTGACTGAGCATTTTGTGTTCATACCAGTATGAAACCTGATTCTTGTTGTTAATTCTTAGAGTTTATCTTCATAAAGAGTTTATATTTTATTTTGAGGGTCTCATTGTTAATTTTTAGGAAAATAAATAAAAATTTAACGTTTTGCTCTCTGATTCTTTTCTTTTTGATGTGTCTGAACTTTGAACCATTAACATGATTTTTCCATTTTAAAACGTTTTTTTTTTTTAAACCAAGGCATAATTTTTAAATCATTATTTTCAAAGTGTGTAAGAAAGTTTTTTTTAAAAAATTAGGAGTAAAGATCCAGATTTTTAATTTTAATAATTAAATTTGTAAACAAATTTAATTATGTGTCAAAATACTTGAATTTAATAAAAAATGAAAATTGGAATATGAATTCACAATTAGGTTTAATTATAAAAACTACCATTTTAAACATAAAAATTATCTAAAAAATTGGGAGCTATGATAAAAAAGTTTACTTGAACTTGATAATCTTGTTGCTTTTTCTCTTGTAACTTCAAATTTTACAATTTAACATAAGAATTGAAATAATTGTGAAGACTTAGATGCAGGTAGAAAATGATTTATTTGATAAAATGCAATCAATGTGATATTTTACTCATTAATCTAATATTTCATCATTTAGAAATGGAACGAATTGAAATAATTGTGAAGACTTAGATGCAGGTAGAAAATGATTTATTTGATAAAATGCAATCAATGTGATATTTTACTCATTAATCTAATATTTCATCATTTAGAAATGGAACGTTATCAAAAATAATTCATTTATTTAAATTATGCATTTTATTTTGAAAGAAGAAACATTACAGAATATACATTCTTTAAAAAAATTTATAAACATGTTTTTGGATGTTTTTCAGAATTTTAAGGGGAAATTTTTTTTGGTTTTATACATAAAAAGAATGCTCTTTAATGTAGCAGTCAACTAGTAATAAGTAAGAAAAAAAAATTTTGTTGCATGTTTTTGAATAAATTTATTTTACTTTTAACTTATTGTGAGTAATAAGTAGTTTTGCACGTGTACAAAATTCAACTTTGTTCACAAACAAAATTTAATTTTTATTGCTCTAATGTCTCTCTAGTGTTTTTAAATAAACTTATTTTACATTGATGTAGTACATAAAGTTATTAACCTATGTGAGTAATCTAAGTAGTTTTTCACATTACGTACAAAATTCAACTTAAATGACAAACAAAATTTAACTTTTATTGTTCTAAAATCATGTTTTACATTCAAAACTAATTACGTTTCTATTCTCAGTATATCTGTAATAGTTGTGTGGCTATGTAATTAATAATTTTTTTTTTATCAAAAATATTCTCTAAGTCAAATTACTGTGAAACATTTGATTAACACTAAAAGCAGCATGTGAAAGATTTTTGTGGTCTTTTTTTGCCTTATTCTTAATTGAAATAGAATTCTAAATTTCATTCAGAATAAATAAAAAAGGAAAATAATGATTACCATATCTTTGCTAAAATTGTGATAAATTTATGCTAATAATTTTTTTCGTACATTTTGCAAAAAACTTAATTGTATTCATTGCTCCACAAATTTGCTTATGTCAGAGTTCGGCCTTGATTACAGATAATTACTGCTATATAATCAATGACTTGTAATCACGATTGCAGGTAATTGCAATTACAAATAATCATAATCTTTGGTTACATCAGAGTAGAGAAAAAATGTAATTAATTGCATTTTTCTATTACAATAATCGATTACTTGTAATCATGATTACAAATTTTCATTACAACTGAAATCGTGATTACATAACCAATTTCTGTAATCAAGTACTTGTAATCATGATTACAAGTAATCAAAAAATATGATTACACACAATTATGATTACATGTAATCTTGATTATAATTACAATTGATCTAAATATATGATTACAAGACTATTATGTACTTATAAATGATTATATTTTAAAGTAAATAGTTTAATTGTACGTATTGACATACGTATGTATAATTGTACATATTGACATTTAGTGTATAAATGAATGAATGTACCTAAAATGGATATACATATGCATTTATATAATGCATACATATATAAATGCATATGTAGAGACAGTTTAGTTACATACACTTATTTCTTGTGCAGAAAATGTATATATTTATATATGTAATAATTACATATGCATGTGCAAACAATATGGACTTGTACACTATGAATATAAGCATTTTATGCAAGCACTTATGTATGTAAAATGTATATGTTCATGTAGGCATGCATATACAAGTACTTGTTCATTGCACGAGCATATATACATTGTACCAATGTGTGTCCCATGCATGTATCTACAATATTTTTATATCTTATGCATCTGCTATTTACAATGTATGAATATTGTCAAAGTTAAAATGATATTCCTCTATGTTACCATTTTTAACTAACGAGTTTTTGCAAAATATCTTATTTATGTTAAAATCTTTATGTATGTTCCATGCATGTATCTACAATATTTTTATATCTTATCTATTTTTATGTCAAAATATGAATTTGTAGTCTAAGTTAAAATGATATTGCACTATGTTACCATTTTTAACTTACAGGTTTTTGCAAAAACTCTTACTTTCTCTTACATAAGTTTGATACTTTTTTCACTGGTGCCTATGCAATTACTTGAAATTTTATGTACGGAAACTAACGTAAATTTGCAAAATCTTCTTATTGTGTTTCTTTGTTACAATAATGTTTACATGAATACAACTTTTAAGCTGTAGTTTGCTTTCCTCTGTTCTAACTATTTATTATGAGGCAGCCTGTGTATTGTATATAACTTGTGATAATATCCTCATAATTGTAGCTGTAAACGGTCAAGACCAGATTCCGTGTATTTAAATTTATTTAATCTAAAACACTAAATAAAATGAAACATGATTTTAGCAAAACCTAAAATACAAACTTCCCTATAATTTACATCACAACAGTTATTTAAAGAATATAATAATTGAAACAAATATATTGTTAAAAATCCAGCTGATTTTAGATTGAAAAATATGCTATTTCAAAAAAATATCTTTGAGATAAAATTTTATGTGTGTATACTTTCAGAAGTGCATCCTTTTTTCTATTGTAAATTTTAGTAATTATATATTTTTAGGAGGCTACTAAAAAAAAGTTTTTTTTTTAATAAAATGTATCATTGTAACAGTGTTATTCTTAATTAGCAATGACAGTGAGTTAATTGGTAATGCATATTAATTACATCAATTGGGATTCACAGTTAATAAACAGTCATAACTGCTTTTTGTTGCTATTAAATAGTCATAATTAATGTGCATTCAAAGTAAAATCAGACATATTAGTAATTGATTGCGATTTAACTGTAAAAGCAAATTAGTTAAAATCAATTAAGTAAATGACGAAAGTAATCAAAGTAAATGAAGAATAGCATTAAACTGTACGAGTTATATAATAAATTTGTAATAATCATATAAAATATTTGAAATCTTTAACGTGACAAGAAATATATTTCGCAATTTTTGAAAAATGTCTGAATTCTAACTATATTTCTTTTTTTTTTTATCTCTGAGTGATGTCATTTTTTAAACCACTTATGTTTAAATAATGTAAACTTGATTACATTTTTTTCAATTTTGTATAATTTTTTTCAATGACACCAAAATTAAAGCTGTTGAAAAATATAATTAACTTTTATGTTAAAACTTCTTTTTAGTATTAATGGAGAGAAAAAAATCAGTTAACAGAAAATAAAAACTCAACTGATTTTTTTCTAACGAAATACATTTTTTATATGAAATAATAACTTTTCCCTAAATATATAGTTTCAAAAGTGAGGTTTGTACATCTTTCGTTTTATGTTAATAATATTCAATTTAATTTACTTTAAACTAAATCTACGCAATTTTCATTTAAAAAAAATAATTAAAAGTAGGTATATAATTCTTTTGAAATTTAAAGCAGCAAATCAAATTTAACGTAATAAATAATAAATGTTTACGAAAAATATCTTTGAAATGGAAAAATCATAATGAGTGAGCATAATTATAAAGATATGTGATTGTCATCTGTTATGTACTATTAAAGAAAAGACGTTAAAAAAAATCTGGTTATTACTTAGTTATTCTGTACAATAGTTAATAGTTTTTTCTTATCCTAATAAAAGGGGGGGGGAGGTCAACTAATTTTTAAAGAATTATGATTTCTAAGAAATTCAAAAAATAAAATTCTATATTTAGTGAATTTACAGAATCTTTCATTTTTTACCAAGTTCTATTTTTTTTATGAAAGCAACATTTTTCATCATAATGAATTTGTGTACAATTAATGTAGTCATTGATTTTCCCCTAATTTTTAAAATTTTCTCAAAGTAGTGATCATAACAATTTATTATCATAACAAACATTAAAGAATCCTTAAAAAAAATGGAATATGGATGGTGTTTTTTACACTTGAGAACGCTGCAAGCTCCGTACAACTTCCGGGTAACTGTTTCCGGTGTATGTTAAAGCCGTTTGGCTCACAACGTGATCATTGTGTTTTGAGTGCAGAGGATATTTTAAGTTCGAAATCAGACACCAAAGCGTACTTTCTCTGAATATACATGCATTTTTTATGACGCATACGGATTTCTGTACCGCAAAGTATAAGGGGTTGCCACAATCTTGGAAATTTGGTCACGAGAGCTACCCAAAGTTTTAACCCTTTAACGTTAAATTTATTTTGTGCGTATTTTGCCATATCTCGAGAACTTTTTAATCGAATTGGAAAATTTTAGCACACAACTTTTAGTAAATATTTATTTAAAAATACTCGGAAAAAAATTTGAATTATAAGATAAACAGTTTTTATATCATTTTAAAGTTTTTTATTATTTTCACATGAAGAAATACAAAATTTGAGCGAAATCTCTTGAATAATCCTTGAGAAATATAATTTTAAGGAAGTCGTATATTTAAAACTCGATCAGACATACAAACTTACTTTTTCTGGATAAACATATACAGTAAAACCTCCGTTAAGCGGATATTCTTGGGACTGAAAAAATTGTCCGTTTACGGGAAGGGTACCCTAATAACGAAGTTTAACATCGTAAACTGTTTTTAGAATATTTTCGAAGATGTAGAAATAATTAAATAATCTACAATAACTATCTACAAGGATATTTATTTAAACTTTAAGAAAGATAAAAAGCAATATATAACGAAGTTTGATATACTAGCATAAGCTTATACAATTATGTCATGAGAGCACAGTACATCACAGAATCGACGAATCAGTCCGTGGCGACTGAGCTACCCAAAATATCCAGCAAGAAGTTTGACATAAATACATAATTCTAGGTGAAGCTACAGATAAATGAATATAATTTTCCTATTAGCATAGATACTCAAGTTAGACATATGATACCGAATAGGAGCTTTTAGTCCTCATTCGGTGTCAATTATTAAGTTTACATCTCCTTACACCTACGTATCATTTGATAGAGAACATAGTTAATACTTTCTTGAAAGTAAACCTCACACGATTCGCAGTTAAGTCATGAGCACCTATGGAGTTGATTATTTACAACTGATCAGCTATCAAGTGTCTGAATAAGCGTTTCATTTATATGAACACATCAAAGATTCAATTTCTGTTCTCTTTTTTTACCCCAGCTGTGTTAAATGCAATCTTCAAATTGATAAGAAAATTAAAGAAATTTTCAATGGGGAAGAAGCATTGAGAGGTCATATATCCTGAGTGATCCAGATGAAAAGGACAAAAGATGCCTAATGTCCGAATTATTTCAGGAGAGCAATAACATTTTCTCTCCTTTCATAAGGCAAGGTGATAGGAGAAAGATTGATTCCTCAGTAGTGAAATAGCTTAACAATATTTTTAGTTATGAATAAGGCAAAAAATTTACAGGTTTTAAAAATGGCGAAAAGTTGCATTTTTTCCCTTGCAATTAAAAGCAGAAACAGTTTTCTTTTTCAAATTTAGAAAAAGTAGTGTCCAGTTTGAAGAGATAGAAAATAACGCTTCAGGGCCAAAATGAGTGTTCGCTTTGCGGAGAATGTACATAATGGTTTATTCATAGGAATACGAACAAAAATATATTTGTTGTCATTTTTCTGCGGACAATTTTCATAAAAAATCTGTATAGGTTTTAAATACTTTTAAGTTTTACAATTGATAATCTTAACAATTTGATATCTGTTGCACAGTAATTGTTTAATACATTGGTGCACATTTAAGTTATTGTAGATAGAATTTTTTAATATACAATTGAATATTTTTAAAAAATCTACTCCTTATTTTAATTTGTAATTTAATACTTTCGTTTTGTACAACTTGATAAAAATCTGACAGTAATATATTATGTTCCTTTAAACATAAAAGAGTCCTATATAAATTTTGATAAAATTACGGCCTGCCATTTGACTGGTGTTGCTAATTGCAGCCTCATGTAAGTCGGAAAGCCCTAATTTAGAAGTATTGGTGATTAAAAGACTAACACTCGAAAATATTTTTCAGCTGTCCGGAGTAAGTTTGCATCTCTGTTATTGTTCACATTCCGTCAACCATCCATAAACACGTGGTTTTAGATAGCCTTAAAAATATTTTTCTGGCGAAGTAGTCCATTTATGCTACCGCGATCACGTTGAAAATTCAGATAATTTTTATTCTTAATTTCATTCATTATTTCAGGCAATTTTTATTCGTTTTTCATTTGTTTATTTTTTAATAAGGAAACTATTTGCTGGTAGAGGGGTCGTAACATTGTAAGATTCTATCGTTTTAGGCACAAAAGCAAGAAAATAGGAACTTAAAAGTTATAGATTGAAAATGAAGATTACAACAATAAGTTTTCTTAACTATAGCCACATACCGATCAATAAATAAATTGAAACTAAAAAAAGTCTAATTTTATTGTTTATGTGTTATCTCATTCAATCACTACATTACCAGCAATAGAATATCTCTATCACACTATTAATCCAAAAGAAAAATGTGGCTCTACTAATGATAAGGGTGCGTTCTGTGCACCTAACGTCATACAAGTTTCAGACTGAATGCCTTTTGTGGGAGTTTAGTCTTAGTGAATATGTTAGAGTAAATACTTTATGTAATAGTTATAACACAAATTAGAAAATAATTAGGAATTAATCTGTAAAACAATATTGTTCACTCAACATTGAAGTTTGAAAATTTAGACATGCTGAAACTATCTCTTCAAGGCAAAATATAAAAAATAAGATAAAAATGCAACAAAAAAAAGGACAGCATTGAAAAAGGTAAATAAAATAAAATAGAAGAAAAAAATACTAAGTATTTCCATTCATTCTTTTTTTCTCTGTAATCTTTTTTACCGTGTTTTTATTTTTATTTCTTTCCTTGGTTTCTTTGCTTTTTTCATGTTCGATATACTTGCAACTTATAAAACTTAATAAATAAGTGCTTTATTTTTCGTTGACAGAAATCTAATGGAAACTTGGTTTCGAATAAATTGGCTGGAATTTAAGTATGTTGCAGTAACTCCATGCTGAATGAAAGTTTTCACTTAAAATAGCATTGGAGGATGGATCTTGAACCACCTGAAAAAGTGGGCGTAACTTTCTCCATGTGATGGGATTTAATTAGAAAATGTAACCAAAATTCTTTTACAGTAAATTAAAACATACCACTACGTTCTAAACTTAAAATTCATTACAATTAACTGATTTCTCTCTCAGTTTGTCATCTAGTAGGTTCATTTCTTGACCTGCAGAGATAAATGATGATAACGGGTGATGTCACGTGGTACGCAACGACCATGTGGCATTTTTATCTGATTATCTCAAAGATGACCAACAAGTTGAAAAAAAATCTCATTTAATCACATACCATCCTAAATACGAAGTACTCTTTAATAAGGCTCACAAGTTTGGTTCTTGTTTTTACAAGCATATTTCTTTCTAAGAAACCATTCCCTAAAAAAATGCGTGCAAGTTAAACAACACATATAAATTCTACTAAAAATGAATACATTTAGCACTGCCAGATTAGTCAGATGAAAAGATATAATGCTGCTTTTAGGAGAACTCCTCCAGACATCAGTCTTGCTTCTTGGCTGGTACTATAGTTACGAGAAATAAACACTTCGAATAGAGGTGTGGGATGAATAGTTTTCTTGGCATAGGTCAGCGTAAGTAAATCAATGGACGCCTTCATTCCTCCATTGCATAAATGAAGATTGTGGGACTAAGTAACAAATCGCAAGATTTTTTTCTTGACAGTTTCAACACCTTTGTGATCGGTGACTTCAATTCCGGGGTTGTAACCAGACCCGTCGTCAACGGGGGGGGGGGCTGTCTCACCCCCCCCCTCCATCGATATCGTCCTGTCGGCATTTTTTTTTTTTTTTTACAAGCCAAAATCCCGACTTAGCCGAAATTCTTCCATTGTCGGATATTTCATGGGTGATGAGACTTAAACGGATTTCAATGTTATCTGAGTTTCGTCCATTTCGGGATCCCAGACCCAACTCGGCAAATCTTGTTGTGAAATGTGTTTTTAAATTTAGTTTCTTTTTTCTCCTTTAGAGTAGCCATTTATGATAATTCATAACAAGATGACCGATATTACAAGCCAAAATCTCAAAAACCATTTCTCTTGTATTATTTCAGCAACACATTCTTAAATTTAAAAAAAATTTAGTGACCTTAATTTTTAGTTAGGTAATAATGTATCATAAAATTCAGATATTAATTCTCTGAATTATGTTAACTCTTCATTAGAAGTTTAAGTAATTTATTAGAGTCTTTTTTAAAGAATTAATAAATTTTAAATGAAATTATTGTGCCGGTGCTGCAACTTTTTTTTCTTCTTTCACTTTCAAAATATTGGGGAAAAATTACAAATAAGAGTACCTATTAAGTAGGATACTTTATTATTCAAAATATCTTATTTAAATTGCTAAATTCTGCTTAAATAACACAAATTATTAAATAATTTATATTTTCAATGACTAAAAGTTATTTTTCTACTTTGAAGAATTTTACTAACTCTAAAGGACTTTAAACATTAAGAAAAAAAACACATTTAATTTGTTAACTACTCTTCAGTTCATAACTTTTAAAATTCTATGATGATTGGATTATTATTTGAGTTAAAAATTTCTTAACCTAAAATAAATTGTTCAGGGACCAATTCATATCTTTAGAACAATTAATCATCAAAACAGAATTTGATATTCTGTATGGAAAATAGTAAACATATATGTGATCCTCAATTCACCTTTATAAAAGTTTCTGTTTTGAAAATAAAATATTATATTCTGCTTTTAATATTTTTTTTCAAGAATCCTAAGAATTCTGATACATTAAATTGAGTTACACTCAATCGAATCGACACTTCTATCATTTCACACAATTTGTGGATGGTTGCCGAGTTCAAAGTATTAAATGTTGTAATTTTGGATTCATTAATTATTTCAATAAAAATACGGTAAAAATACAGGAATTCTAAGTATTCACGGAAAAGTGGTTATTCTCTTTGATCAAGCCGTTACCGGTACTGTGAAAAGGCCTCAAAAAAAGGGTGGTGATGCGACTCCGATCTTGTGAAGCAGCAGACAAAACCCCGGATATTTCTGTCAACTTGAAAAATCGAGGGTGTTTTAAAAGTGGTTAGCTAGAAATGCCCTAAGCTATATTTTCTCTTACTCTTTCTAAGAATAAAGACAATATCTTTGTTCATGTTGTTAAAAAGGGGAGGGAAGGGGCTCAATGTACATGCAGCTGTGGTCCCAATCACTTCACTGACCTGTCTTTAACTGTCTAGTACGGGTATTTAGTTACTCAAAGCGTTTTTATAAATTCATATTATTATTGAATAAAATAGAAAATCTGCTCACAAGTCAACGATCATCCAATCCACTGCAGCTTGAGTTTTGAATATAAGTATAATTTTTTTATGAATACATATTTATTATTCGCAGTCTTATTGTTTAAATATTAAATTTAATTAAATTGCATTAAATGTGTTATTATTTTCCAATTAAATTATTGCTTAAAAATTAAGGTATGAGACTTTCTCAAAAAAGAGTTTTTTTTTTAAATATATATATATGGGTAAATATTGATTTTTATGAAGCAGGTAAAATTATTCTTTTTAATCTCTTTTGTGCAGTAAAATGATAAAAAAAAAAGAAAAAATAGCAATTAAAAATGTTATGTTATTTATATTCATTAGTAGGAGCTAGGGATAGAAAAAGATAAACCACATGTGAATTCCTCAAATTGGAATTCTTTTTCCGTTTTTCACTTTTTACTAAGCTTTTTATTTTGTGTTTGAAATATTTTTTTTAAAGATTTTTTTAGTTGAAATTATTTTTCATAGATCTTATTTAATTGAAATATCGAATATCAAGTTCTATATTTGCTCGTAGGCTTTGTTTTTATAAGTCCAAACTGCAATCCTGTATGAAGAAAAATGTACTAATGTTAATTTTATTGAAAATGTAATGTGCTTAAAAATAGAAAAGTTTAAGTTTTTTTCGATGAATAATTCTTTTTAGCAATTTTGTTGTATTTCTTATGTATTTAATGTTTTTATATTATCTTTAATCTTTTTTACTAAAGTTAACAGTTTTTCATTTGTTTAAGTTAATTATTAGGTACGTTATTATTTCGTTAATTAAAAAAAAACTTAATAATTTTGTAATTATGTAAAAATTCAATCCACAGTTTCGCATTAAAAATGCAAAATAATCATTTTAGCATAAATGCTTTCATAAGTTTTTATTGTTAAATCTATTAGCGTTAACTGCACCAATGACTGCACAATGAATTGATTAAAAACTATCTTCGAACAACAATGACCACTGAATGCCTAAATTCACTGCTTTTACTCCAAGAAGAAAAAGATATTGTTAACAATATTAAGCTTGATAAGTTGGCAGAATATTCTTCACTTTTAAAACAACGTCGAAGTAAATTTATGTAGGTAACGTAATTTTATAAATATCTTAATTTTTTATCATTTTTATGTGAATTTCTTCATTTGTAATTTAAATGGCAAATATTTTCAATGTTTTTCTACATTATTTTTCTTATTTTTTTAAAAATGAAAGGACAATTTACTTTTGAATGAATATCTTATAGAAGACTGTATTTGCTGATTATGACTTACTTTCTTATCTTCAAACAATTGCTCTAATTAGCTTATGGTAACACCGTTTAGATAAAACGAAAGATAAATTTTAATTACTAAGTGATTTTTAAAAAAATATTTAAATATAATGTCAAAAGTATTTCAAAGTTGCATTGAAAAACATTTAAATTTACAACTTTATTTTTTAAAATTATTTCCACAAATAATTATTGATTACTATTACTGAAAACTTATTTCAATTGAATAAGTTTCAGTTTATTTAAAAATAGTTTATTTTCTTTAATATTTTGTTACCATTTTAATAATTAAATTTAATAATTAAATTAAGAAATGTGAAAACTATATTTTCTTTGTATTATTTTGAATAATTACCGGTACTATTTAGTTATCAATAATACCACATTTTTCACCTATGGCGGTTGCATTTTTAAGTGCTGTAAAAATTATTTCGATGAATAGCATTATGTTTATAACTAGTCGAAATAATTTCAAAATAAACTTTGGAAGCTCAAGTTTTGTGGCGCATTTGAACTCTTTTATTTGTTTTACCTTTGATTATCAAACTTTAACCATATACAAATTGTGTATATATATACACAGTCCAGTCACATTAATGTGACCACCTGTCAAAAGCCAGAATAACCACCTTTGGCAGAGCGGACCGCTACGAGACGTGCAGGAAGAAAGTCAATTAGGTTTCTGAAGGTGTTCTCTGGGATGTTGAGCCATGCCGACTCCAGTGCCGTGGCCAGCTGCGCTAGATTACGCGGTTGAGGATCCATGGCACGAACAACCCGATCGAGGTGGTCCCACAGATTCTCGATTGGGTTTAAATCCGGTGAGTTTGCCAGCCAGGGGAGTACGGTAAATTCATCCTGGTGCTCTTTGAACCACGCACATGCACTGCGAGCTGTATGACACCTCGCATTGTCCTGGTGGTAGATGCCATCATTCTGAGGAAAAATCATTTGCATGTAGGGGTGGACATGGTCCGCATGGACAGATACGTACTTGTACTGATCCATCGTGCCTTCCACAATGATGAGTGCACCCAGTGAATGCCAGGAAAACATTCCCCAAACCATAACGCTCCCTCTTCCAGCTTGCAGCTTTGCGGCAATTGTTGCAGGGTGTTGCTTTCAGACATTTCACGCCGTATACGCCAACGTCCATCTGTCCCATGGAGCATAAAATGTGATTCATTGGAAAAAGCCACCTGTTGCCACTCTGTGGACGTCTAGTTGCGGTACTGGCGTGCAAATTCCAGCCTTCGTCACCGACGAACAGCAGTCAGCATAGGTGCATTAACCAGGCGTCTGCTGCGGAGGCCCATGCGCAGCAACGTTCGCTGAACAGTTGTTGAGGATACACTCTTGGTAGCCCCTTGGTTCATCTGAACGATCACTTGCTCAACAGTTGCACGTCTATTCGTCTGAACGCATCTCCGTAGCCTTCATTCGCCTCTGCCATCTTTGGCCCGTGGTGCACCACATGTGCCACGCCGCTTGTTTTGTATAGTGCCATTTTGCCACGCACGGTATACTTTTACCACGGCGGTACGCGAACAGTTCACAAAATCAGTCGTTTCCGAAATGCTTCCACCCTTGGCCCGAAAGCCAATAATCATGCCCTTTTGGACGTAGGATAAATCGCTACATTTCTGCATTGCGCCAACGACTGAATTGCTTTTTGATGCCCTAGGACATTCAATATATACACTACACTGTAATGTGCTGCCACCTACACTCTGTGATTGGTTATTTCACGTTGACGTCGAAAGTAGGTGGTGGTCACATTAATGTGACTGGACTGTGTATATATATATATATATATGACAGTCGGCAAAATAAACTTCAACACCCCCCCCCTCTCGAATCGGTTAGCGACGGGCCTGCATGCAGCCCTTCATTTAAGAAGTGATTGTGCACCCCTACGTAAATGAATCACAAGAATCAATAAAATAAAAAAAATTCTCTTACAAAATAACTTTTTTTAATTCACTTTACAAATAATAATAACTCTTAACTGAACATTTATAGTAAGTTATATTATCGTTTTGTTAATATAAATTTCATTTCAACGTGATAAATGGGTAAGTGTATACAATGTTCCAATTTGGTACTTTTCTAAATTCTGCATTTCCATCGCAATTATAAATTCTTTAATAATTGTTATCTAAACAATTTTAATTATTATACATAAATTCAAATAAAATGAATGATTATAAGTACTCGAATGTCTCTTCACAGTGCTGTTGTTCACATTATAATTAAAAAAAAATTGAGTTAAGTTTAAGATAGGGCGTATTTATAAACTTTGCAGGGGCTGCATTTAAGTTTATGTACGCCATTGATGATATCGCATGAGAAAATCGAGCGAAAACCTGATTTGCAATTTTTTTGCGGTATAAAATATCCACCAATCGGGTCCAGATCATGCATACAATGTGAAATGCAAACGCACAGTCACTCGAAAAAATTTCGAGTGACAGTAATATATGAGCACTGTGATACTGTCATCAATCGAATGAAATGCAGTGAAAGTAGGCCAGCAAAGATAGCTTGAGTAATTTTTTTTTGTTGAAGTTTTTGTGACAAAACCAACTACTATTGAATACAAATATCTATGATAATACTAATATCTATGATACAACTAAAAAGAGGGGGACGGGCGAAAAACATGGATCCCGTCTTCTCTCCAGATGGCGCATTCGAGCGTTGCGATCGCCTAAACAGTCAACCATTCATCGTATCACATCTGCTATCTGTCTAGCCTCAATCAAAACCTTATTAATGAATATAGAAAGCTATAAGCTTAAAAAAAGAACTCGTTTCACTATACTACACCCGCGCACTAGTCAATCATTCAATCTAAGCAATCCAAGCATAGATAGGAAATCCGCTATCCGAATAAGGAAAAATGTGCTCTGAATTTGTTTATCATAATCGAATAGAAATTCTTGCTTTAATGTCTGTGAAATATATTTCTTGATTTTAGTTTTTTTGCATTAAGATACTTACGCAAGTGTTGTAGAAAAGAAGTTGGCAATATATGAAGAAAAATAATTCAAAGCATAAAATGGCAGAAAGTGTTTTAAAATAATGTAAAAGCTTAATTTCTATAAACTGTTTACCTGTCACAGATCTTGTTTGTGTGGCGCAATTACCTTCATTCATTAGGGAATCTTCATTATAAATCTAGACATACATTATCGTTGCATATGTTATTTGGAATTTCCTTGTACTCATGACCCTACACTTAAAACTTTAGCTTAAAAGTTATTTTGGCAATTTGTGTTAAAGTGTCTAAATTTGCAGACAGTCTCAGGTAATCTCTTCATAATGTTTATGTGAAAAGTTGTTACTCATGAAATATGCTATTTGAGCAATGTTTGTCATAGAAAATAATGGTTTTGCTAAACAATTTCATTTTTAGACAAATGTAAAAATTTTTTCAGCCTGCTAAGCAACTAACAATAGTATAACTAAATTTTTAAGAGGCATATTAGATTAATTTTTTGTTCATACCAATTTAAATTTTTCGTATCTCTGTGTATGCGATAAAATATTTGTTCAAAAATCAATATTTCAACCTGGTAATATGTAATTTTATTTTTGTCATAAATCTGTATCATTAAACATTCTTTATATTATTAGTTTTGTAATGTTGGTTGTTTTTGTGTTGATCTTAATTATATGATAGCCAAAGCATATAGTTAGAACCTTAAAAATTTGTTTTGAATGCTACACTAAATAATTTAAGCAAGTTTGATCATTTACCAAGAATAAAATTTAGATTATTGTACAGTATTTTAAATTATACTCCAGTTATGATTTTTATGTATTAATAATAATTTAAATATTTCTGTTGCCTTTTCTTTATTCTCTGCAAAACAAAATTAGTTTCAACATCAATTTCTAGCCTTAGTTTCTTAACTTATTATTCAGAAAATCATATTTCTTACAAAATATTTATTAGTTTGTTTTTAAAATTTAATTTAATTGTTTTGATAAATTTAACATTTGAAGCATAAGTAATTATCACATTTACGTGACATTATTTTAAACTTTAATTCGTTACGACAGTTTTATTTAAATGCACACATTTTTACGCAAGGTGATTTGAAATGAACTAATATTTCTAAGTATTAGGACTCATTCATGTTGGTGAGAATACTTATTCTTGTGTAATAAGAGTTTTTCTTAGAAAAGTAATACTGGTTATTAACCTGATTCTTGTAATAACAGTTTTCACTGAGAAGTAATGTAACGGAATACAGTCATGTCCATACTGGTGTGAAGCCACATTCTTGTAGCATATGCGATGAGAGTTTTTCCCATAGAAGTGACATGACTAAACACTATCCTGTTCAAATGGGTGGGAAATCTTTTTTCTGTAATGTATGTAGTAAGAGTTTTTCAAACAGAAGTAATCTGACTAATCACAGTTATGTTCATACATGTGAGAAACCGTTTTCTTGTAGTGTATGTAATAAGAGTTTTTCACAAAAAATTTATCTAACTTCACACAATCGTGTTCACACTGGTGAAAAACCTTTTTCTTGCAGTATATGTAATAAGAGTTTTTCACAAAAAAGTAATCTAACTGAACACAATCGTGTTCACACTGGTGAGAAACCTTATTCTTGTAGTATATGTAATAAGAGTTTTTCCCGTAGAAGTAGTCTGACTGAGCATTTTCGTATTCATACTGGTGTGAAGCCTCATTCTTGTAACATATGCAATAAGAGTTTTTCCCATAGAAGTGACATGACTAGACACAGTCGTGTTCACACTGGTGAGAAACCTTTTTCCTGTAGTATATGTAATAAGAGTTTTACAAACAGAAGTAAACTGACTAATCACAGTTATGTTCATACTGGTGAGAAGCCTTATTCTTGTAGTATATGTGATAAGAGTTTTTCACATAAAAGTCAATTAACTAGACACAGTGGTATTCACACCAGTGAGAACTCTTTTTTTTGTAGTATATGTAACAAGAGTTTTTCACAAAGAATTCATCTGACTATACACAATCATGTTCACACTGGTGAGAAACCTTTTTCCTGTAGTATATGTAATAAGATTTTTTCAAGCAGAGGTAGTCTGACTAATCACAGTTATGTTCATACTGGTGAGAAACCTTTTTCTTGTAGTATATGTAATAAGAGTTTTTCACAAAGAATTAATCTAACTACACACAATCTTGTTCACACTGGTGGGAAACCTTTTTCCTGTAGTATATGTAATAAGAGTTTTTCACAAAGAAGAACTTTGACTAAGCACAGTTATATTCATACTGGTGAGAAACCTTATTCATGTAATATATGTAATAAGAGTTTTTCTTTTGAGAGTGGTCTGACTAAACACAGTCGTGTTCACACTGATGAGAAGCCTTATTCTTGTAGTATATGTAATAAGAGTTTTTTAAACCGAAGTAATCTGACTACTCACAGTTATGTTCATACTGGTGAGAAGCCTTATTCTTGTAGTATATGTAATAAGGGTTTTTCACAAAGAATTAATCTAACTATCCACAATCTTGTTCACACTGGTGAGAAACCTTTTTCCTGTAGTCTATGTTATAAGAGTTTTGCTAACAGAAGTAATCTGACTAATCACAGTTACGTTCATACTGGTGAAAAGCCTTATTCTTGTGATATATGTAATAAGAGTTTTTCATGCAGAAGTAATCTGACTAAACACAGTTATGTTCATACTGGTGAGAAACCTTTTTCTTGTAGTATATGCAATAAGAGTTTTTCACAAAAAGTTTGTCTAACTTCACACAATCTTGTTCACACTGGTGAGAAACCTTATTCTTGTAGTGTATGTAATAAGAGTTTTTCACGAAAAAGTAATCTGACTAAACACAGTCGTGCTCACACTGGTGAGAAACTTTATTCTTGTAGTGTATGTAATAAGAGTTTTTCACTAATAAGTAATCTAACTGAACACAGTCGTGTTCACACTGGTGAGAAACCTTATTCTTGTAGTGTATGTAATAAGAGTTTTTCACGAAAAAGTTATCTGACTACACATAGTCGTGTTCACACTGGTTAGAAATATTTTCTCTGCAGTATATGTAATAAGAATTTTTCGCACAGAAGTTGTCTGACTGAGCATTTTCTTGTTCATACCAGTAAGAAACCTGATTCTTGTTGTTAATTCTTAGAGTTTATCTTCATAAAGGGTTTATATTTTATTTAGAGGGTCTCATTGTTAATATTGATGTAAATAAATAAAAAATTTAAAGTTTTTCTCTGTGATTCTTTTCTTTTTGATGTGTCTGAACTTCGAACCATTATCATGATTTTTCCATTTTAAAACATTATTTTTTTTTTAAACCATAACATAATTTTTAAATCATTATTTTCGAAGTGTGTAAGAAAGTTTTTTTTAAAAAAATTAGGAGTAAAGATCCAGTTTTTTTAATTTTAATAATTAAATTTATAAACAAATTTAATTATGTGACAAAATACTTAATTTAAATAAAAAATGAAAACTGGAATATGAATTCACATGTAGGTTTAATTATATAAAATACCATTTTAAACATGAAAATTATCAAAAAAATTGGGAGCTATGCTAAAAAAGTTTACTTAAACTTGATAATTTTGTTGCTTTTTCTCTTGTAACTTCAAATTTAACATAAGAATTGAAATAATTGTGAAGACTTAAATGCAGATAGAAAATTATTTATTTGATAAAATGCAATCAATATGATATTTTACTCATTAATCTAATATTTGGTGATTTAGAAGCGGAACATTATCGAAAATAATTCATTTATTTAAATTATGCATTTTATTTTGAAAGAAAAAACATTACAGAATGTTTTTTCTTTCGAAATAAAATGCATAATTTAAATAATATACATTCTTTAAAAAAATTTATAAACATGTTTTTTGGATGTTTTTCAGAATTTTAAGGGGAAATTTTATTTGTTTTATACATAAAAAGAATGTTTTTTAATGTTGTAATCAACTAATAATAAGTAAAAAAAAAAAAAAAAATTGTTGCATGTTTTTGAATAAATTTATTTTACTTTTAACTTATTGTGAGTAATCTAAGTAGTTTTTCACGTGTAAAAAATTCAACTTTGTTGACAAACAAAATTTAATTTTTATTGCTCTAATGTCTCTCTAGTGTTTTTAAATAAATTTATTTTACATTGATATAGTACATAAAGTTATTAACCTATTGTGAGTAATCTAAGAAGTTTTTCACATTATGTACAAAATTCAACTTTTATTGTTTTAAAATCGTGTTTTAAACTCAAAAATATTTACGTTTCTATTCTCAGTATATCTGTAATAGTTGTGTGGCTATGCAGTTAATAAATTTTTTTATCAAAAATATTCTGTAAGTCAAATTACTGTGAAACATTTGATTAGCCCTAAAAACAGCATGTGAAAGATTTTTGTGGTCTTTTTTTTGCCTTTTTCTTAATTGAAATAGAATTCTTGCAATGATACCAAAATTAAAGCTGTTGAAAAATATAATTAACTTTTATGTTAAAACTTCTTTTTAGTATTAATGGAGAGAAAAAAATCAATTAACAAAAAATAAAAACTCAACTGATTTTTTTCTAACGAAATACATTTTTTATATGAAATAATAACTTTTCCCTAAATATATAGTTTCAAAAGTGAGGTTTGTACATCTTTCGTTTTATGTTAATAATATTCAATTTAATTTACTTTAAACTAAATCTACGCAATTTTCATTAAAAAAAAATAGTTAAAAGTAGGTATATCTGCGTTTCTATGTTTACATTGATGGTTGTTTAAAAACTTATCAAATGTTATCCCAAAGCTATTTCTATTTTTTATAATGGAAGCATTTCTTTCTAAATAGGAAAAAAGACATGCATGAAAGTGTGGGAATGTCGATTTAATTGATATGGAAATCTTTCACGTAGTTACACTTTCAAAGCTATAAGTTTTGCGTTTCTTTTAAAAAGTTATTCACAAATAAAAACTTTTTAGATTGCTTACAAATAAAATTAGAAGAAAAAATGTAAAATATTTCTTAAATTTTATACGTTTTTGGACTCTTTTTTTTTTATTTTTTATTTCTCCTTTTTACATACAGACCATGGCCAAATTATTAGACACATTATAAGATTTTATGTAAAGTCTTAATGATAAGGTGATACTATACAGCCTTATTGCTTTTAGTCGGCTGAAACCGGTTTGTACTTGTTTATGTTGGTGTATCAATTGGTCAACATTGTAATGCAATACGTTAAAAATAAATACGAATAAGAAGTATATAAGAAATATCTTGAATTAAAACCCATTACATGTTTGTTTAAATATAAAAGTATTGCGTATAAACTCGTGCAAAACATGTAATTATTAAAACACTACAGTGCGTCTAATAATTAGGTCTAATTATTATACAGTACAGAACCCGTTATCCGGAAATCAGAAAACCGGAACGAAATTCGATAAATTTTCTCGCCTTTTTTTTTAAAAATTTTTTTCCTCATAAGATTTTACGATTTTTCTATCTTTTTTTAAAGATGTTTACCTTACCATCATTTTGGAAATAATCATTAGTGTATTACTTCATCGTTTTTTCTTATTTTTAAGATTATTTCCAAATACTTTTTTTTTTTAGTTTGATTTAACAATAAAAAACGGCTTTTTGTAGCGATTCAGAAAACCGGAAAAATCAGTTATCCGGAATAGCGATTGTCCCGACCGTTCCGGATAATCGGTTCCCTACTGTAATATACTAATATAATACCTGATATAATAAATATTCTGTATTTATATAATATATCGTCTCATTTATCCAATCGTCGAATTTATATTATATGTCGTCTAATTTAACAAATTGATACACGAACGTAAGGAAGTGCAAACCGGTTTCATTATCGTAAAAAGACAAAAGCTGTCTGGTGTCACCTGATAATTAAGATTTTACATAGAATTTTAAAGTGCGTCTAATAATTTGGTTTTTTTTTTTCTCGAAAGTTGGATTATTTATTTATTAATTTTAAATTTAAGTTTTTTTTTTTTTTTTTTTTAAATGTATTGGCGTATGTTTTGTGCATTATTAACATCCTTATACACACAAACAAATCGAAAATCGTTTTACACAATTTATCGATGTAATAAATCTAATTTACCTTAACCTTATACATTGCTATTCTTAATAGCAGTGTTTAAAGGTTTCATTAAACTAATAACTCGTTTTTTTTTTCTTACCCATATGAGATATCGTGTAAGCAGTTTTGAATCTATATAACTTTTTTAATTTATACAGAAACTATTTTTCCCGTTAACGAGTTGTCAAGATTAAAAAAGTTCTAATAAATGCTGTAACTTTTTTCACACTACGTGAAAAAGTTTACCATTTTTTGCTCATTTAAAAACGGCATTAATGTCATGCAGTTACTAAATTTATTGATTTACTGTAATTAAGAGTAAATTATTCAGTGATATTCTGGGACTTAATATATAAATTTTATATGCTTTAAGTTATTTTAGTTTTTTTTTCCTTAATATTTTTGCTGAATTTTTCTTCTGAATTATTTATTAAAAAATATCTTTTATTTTATGTGTAATTAATTTCGATGATTAATTATACTTAAGATTAAATTAATCTATCCTATTCTGAAGCTTTTTACATGTGATGTACGTTTATGATTTTTTGGTGGAGTTTTGGTATTTGAGTTTAGAGTCTATTATGCAAAATTTCGTTTCGAAGCAGTTAATAGAGAAAACAAATTTACCTTTAAAGAGTTTTCAATCTCATTAAATTTATCTTAATAGATTTTATTATTATCATTCTTGTGAAAAAGCTTCCAAAGGGAAAGATTTTACTCTAATTTAATGACCCTTTGCTTATGTATAAATTTGCCAATATGTAATTGTATAATAAAATTCCATAAGGCTGTGAAAAAATGCATTATGGAAAATAGTCAAGGGAAATATTTCATAGGCTATAAAACACCATAGTTTTGTGGCAAAAATTTGTATATCCTATGGAATATGCTATGATATTTTTTATAGCAAACCTACGACAAATTTAAGGGAAGTTGCCAAGAAGGCGGTTTGTGTTTTCTGTGTACTGGTGAAATGTGAGTTCCTCTTGTCTGATTAAATAGACAAACTGGACTTAGCTTATAAAATATCAAATAAGCTTCATCTTAATTGATCAAGAATATTTATTGTGGTCGATAATTTGACAAATAATTCCAATCTTCTTGTCAGATTGTTTTGACAAACTTCCAATATAAAAGGTTATACAATACATTCTTTTTGTGTGATTACAAAAGCTTGAATTACAAAGTGCTTTAGTGCTTCATTTTTTTTTCTTTTTTTTTTTTGAATTTAAAATTTGCTAAGGCAGGTGTTTCTTTTTCCCTGGCTACTCGCACTTTCCATACCTGTTCAGTAAAAAGTTTTTCTGCAAGAAACATAAAACCAAAATCAAAATTGTATAATTGTATACACTTATAAAATGTTTATAAATTTTTAGCTTTTACCAATGAGAAATACGTCTTTTCCATTTTAAAGTTAGAGCAGAAAAAATGGCAACGCGTTGTTTTTTCGATGCGTGGCAAAATCGCGACACGGCTTCAGCTCCGCGTAACGGCGTAAAGTTTAAGTATTGGTCAGATTGATAGTTTTACCGTTTTATTTTAAAGCTTTAATTGAATTAGTGCAGTTCAATGCAATCTTTTGATAATTTGTTTAATTTTATTTCAATAAGGTGTTTAGAATTCCATTCTTTATGAAAACATGAAGGGATTAAAGAAAAAGCTCACAATAATTTTTTTACAGTAAATTAGAATTCATATTAAATATGGAAAGTTTGAAATATTTTCTTATTTTTCATATATTTATTTAAATCTTGATTAAAATGCATATTCATTCGCATAACATACACTGTTAATGTTTTTAACTGAAAGTAGAAGACGAAGAAATTGCGTTATGAGTATAAAAAAAACAACAAAAAAAAAACAAAACAAATATCGTTAACGTGAAATTTTGCACAATAAGGAGCGATTTCTTTAAAATATCATGCACGTTTTTGGTTTTCTTATTTTAATTTTAAATAATAATCGAAATCTAAAGCGTAATAATAACAAAGAATAATATTATGAAGGGAGAATAGTTAAGTATTGTTATAATAGTGTTGAAAATTATTAAATATTGTTGAAAAAGTTATAAATAAATGATTTACGTGTAAATGTTATTAATTTAATGCTTCGTTTGCTGTCTTCATGCTGTTGCGATAACTTCCATTATGATGATGAGTCTTTTATTGCTTGCGTAAAAGCAAGCGCTTAAAGACTTAACTTACGGCTGGGGATGAATCAAGAAAATTCCTATTAATTTCCAATACAAATGGCCAAAATTATCAGGATCTTTTTTTAATAAGCAAAAACAGGTGATTTTTTTTTGTTTAGTGAGTGTACGAAACGGTAAAATGATCTTTACTATTTTATGGTGTATAACCATTTCCTTAACCCCTTAATGATCGGTTATTTTTCAAGAAAACGGTCATAAAAGTGTCTACTTTTTTTTTCCCTGAAAATTATATGAAACTATGTGTATGAACAATATATATATTCATTTTCAATTTTTGATTCGTTTTTAGCTTGAAATTTTTAAAAATTTAATTTTTAGGAAAAGCCTACATTCAGTGTTAAATGTTGGCTTTCCAGCAAGCAAGGAAAATTTTAAAAATATGTGTTTTGAAAATATCCTGGTACTGCTATCTGGTGTATAAAATGAGAAATAAAATTTTTTCCGGGCAAGGAAAAAAAAAAAGAATTAGTTTCCTGCCCGTCAATATCACGGGAGCGAGAAATAACGATCGAAATCTCAACCTGTCATTTTCACGGGAGCGAGAAGGAAGGGGTTAAAAAATAAATTTTATCTTGAGCACAAACCAGGTGCATTCACAAAGAGCCTAACTAGGTAACTTTGCTAAGATTACAAATAACATATCACAAATTCGCGCATTTGATTAGTGCTGATTAGCTGACTTTAGTGCTGGCATCTGGTTTAAAATAAACTAACTATCTATAATTACCTTAAAAATATCCTGGTACTGCTATCTGGTGTGTAAAATGAGAAATAAAATGCTTTCCGGGTAAAAAAAAAAAAAGAATTAGTTTCCAGCCCGTCAATATCACGGGAGCGAGAAATAACGAACGAAATCTCAACCCGTCATTTTCACGGGAGCGAGAAGGAAGGGGTTAAAAAGGTTACTACAACTGGCTTTGGTTATCTATTAAAAAAAAAAGTTAAACTTTAAATTTTGTTATGCTGTAAGCGTCTCTTAAAAATAAAAATTCTTGTTTACTAAAAATAAGAACAGTGAAATCGAAAGTGTCCTAAACTTAGAAAATGAAAGTGATTCTTACATATTTATTATAGATTATTGTAAAAAAAAATTGCGTTCAGGCTGACAAAGATAAAAAATATTTTTCCATCGATGAGATAAGTTTTTTCAACTTTCAAAGGGAAATAAAAAAACGTATTTTGTATATTTCGTTAGTACGATAATGAAGCCTTTTTTTTAACCATACTGAAAGGTAGTTGTAAAACTCTTTTCGGAATTTATATTTATTTTAATTTCCAGAATTTATGCTTAAAAATAATACTATTTAGATCTAAATATTTCTAAAAAGTTAAATTTTCATATTTGTTATGCTGTAAGTGTCACTGAATAATGAATATTCTTGTTCACAAAAGTAAAAACAATGAAGGTAAACAATGAAATAAAAAAAGTCCCAAATCCGAAAATGAAAGTGACTCTAAGGGCGCTTTTTCATTACACGACACGATACCGACAAAATCGGACGACAAATGTGTGAACGACAATGTCGTTGCTGGATCTCTCAAGCAATTGTTTTTTCACTTGTCCGATATCGTTCGTCCGAGAAGTAGAAATTCTTGCTCATTCAATGTTTTGAGCTTGAATGAGCAGTTGCTTGTGTTCTGTTGTGATTTTTCTGAAAACTTTAAATATGCCGGATGATAATCGTCGTCTCAAACTTCTTACTTTATTTTAGAAGAAAAAGGCTAGCAGTGCAGAAACGTTTTGGGTGCACAAAATGGTACTTACAGCTACAGATTTGGCGGTTTTTAAGTGCCGCCTATCTACACCTAAAATTTTTGCGACAAATCATGAAGAAAAACACTCTATTTAAAATCTAAAAATTCGAAACACTTTATTTAAAATCAAAGTAGTCAATCGGATTTCGGTGGAAAATGGGCCGATATAGAGTTTTACATACATTCAAAACAGTCTCAGTTCTTTCACCAGATGTTGTCGCCATATAAACTCTGATAAAATGATGATTCCAAATGATGTCTCGCTGTTCTCCTATGTCTTTCGTTCCTCCATTTAGCACTGCCCTTATTCTCTCAACTATGTGTGTATTTTGAACTCCTGTATCAGGATTAATAAAATGTATACAAATACCTACTTGCTAAGGTATTTGTATTTATGATAAACCTTAGCAAGTAGGAATCCTTCTATTCTCTTTGTTTGATAACCTTTCCAACTGTCAGAATAAATTGTGCTACCATCTAAGCCCCACTTGCTGATCACACTGTCTTAAATTGCATTTCCAAAACGTACGTTTACCAAAATAAAGTTTCATGTCATGGGAATTGGTACATTTTTTTTGGGGGGGGGGGGTAAAATATTTCGCTACTGAAAAAATAAAATTGCATCCTGTTCTTTTTTGGCAAATCCCAAAGATGCATTTTCGTAGCACTAAAAATGGTGTCAGAAATCAGCAAACAAGGCAACAAGGAATCCAAAAGATAACTACATGCGAAAACGGGGTTGTTGGGAGCGAACAACAGGATTGCTCTTTATTGGCGCATTTGAACAACTTCTGCAACTACGCAAGTACCCACGAAATAAATGAGGCAAGATATTTTGAAGAAGATTTTTATGTGCTTTTCCATAAGCTACAAAAAGTTCCAAATAAATTTTTTAATTACGTCTGAATGAGAGAAACCAAGTACAAAAGTGATGTTAGTGAGGAATAATTTTTATATGGCTTTTGAGTTGGCGTCTGCTCTCAAAATTATGTCTGCAATCACTTAACAATACTTAAATTCTTTAAAAGTTTTAAAGTATTAACGTTTTTTTAATCGAATTAAAATATTAGTTTCACTTAGAATAATTTTTTTTAGATGATTTTTTAAGTGAGTTTTACCAAATTTATCTTATGAAGCCGCTCTATTATGTTTCAAAAAAATGTTTCAGTTGAATCAGGGAACATATTTTTTATTATTCAATCAAGCAGAAACCAGTAGTTAGATCGAGTTCTGTTTGAAATACATAAGGGTCTTCATTTGCTTTCTTATCAAACCATTACTATTATAAAAATTATTATCTCTTCATTAAAGCATATAATGAATTTATAAAAATTTTCAATAAAACTTTTATGATTGGCTAAGTCTTTCAACAATAACATAATGTAAAAAATGCTACATCATAAAATTAATAACTTATAACCAGACATGAGAATACATTATATAAAACTTTTATTTTCAAATTTTGCAGTTGACATGATCAAATAAACGATTAAAATTGATTAAAAGAATAAAATAATGATATCAAAAGAGGAGATACAACAGAAAAGCACAATAACAAATAAAATCGCCACAGTTTGATGAGAAACTTGCTTGCCTAACCAACATTAGATTCCGACAAACGATATCGACTTGTCGGATACGACATAATCGTTATCGTATCGGTGAGTGAAAAAGCACTCCGTTGCTGACCATGCATTTTACTTGACTCTATGTCGTTCGCCGACAATCGGATCCGTTTTGTCGTTATCGTGTCGTGTAATGAAAAAGCGCCCTTACGTATATAATTCAATAGTGGTAAAAAAAAAAAAAATTTGCGCTGCAGCTGACAAAGATATTAATAGTAATTTTCCATTGATGAAATAGTTTTTTTAAGCCTTCAAAAAGGAAAGAAGAAATGTGTTTTGTATATTTCATTTGTATAATAATGAATACTTTTTTATATTATACGGTACTGTAAGATTGTTGTGTAATTTTTTCCAGAAATCATATTTATATATTATGTTACTGATTGTTTAACACCAAACCCTCATGTTTTAATGAATCCATAACTGCTAATATATATATATATATATATATAAAAGAATGAAATTTTATTTAAAAAACCGGGAAAAAAATATATAATCTTTTCTTCAGCCCACACGATTATATCCGCAAAACAGAGTGCTTTCTGATATTGTATCAATAAAGCCAAAGCAAAATATATTAATACAATAGTGTGAGGAGCACTCAAAAAATTTTTTTATAAAAATAACAATAAATAAAATAGATTACAAAAAGTAAAAATAAGTAAAAATAACGTGTAAAAATAAAAAATAAAATGAAATAAAAAGTAAAAACATTAAAAAGGGGCTATAAAGCGAGTAGCAAAATCAAACTTACATGGACAAAAATTTTTCAAAAATGATTTAAAAATGTTTTCGCTGAAAGATTGCCAGATTACAAAATATGAAAACAAAAGATGAAAACAAAAGCGCAAATTGAGTGTTACAAGAGGGTTTTAAAGTGTCGTTCTTACTGTACTGCTGAAGTGATTTGTTATTCTGAGATTTGATTTGTTAGTTACCAAGGATGGGCTCGAAATGGATGTGCGCAAGGTAATATTATACTGGATAATTTTAAAAATTGATCATAAATAGTTTTAAAAGATAGATGTTTATTTAAGAAAAAATATAAAATAGAAAAGAGAAATGGAAAAACTGTATAAAACTGATAAAACTGTCCATGTGCAAATCCATTTCGGGCAAATCCGTGGGTAAAATTGTTTGCTAAAAATTTCTTTATTAATTTATACAATTTTTCCATGTGCAAATCCATTTCGGGCAAATCCGTGGCTAATATTATCTACTAAAATTTTTTTCTTTGTTAATTTTTCCATGTGCAAATCCATTTCGGGCAAATCCGTGTTAAAATTATCCATTAAAATTTTTTTCTTTGATAATTTAAATAATTTTACTGTGTGCTAATCCATATCATGCAAATCCGCAACTAAAATTATTTGCAAAACAGGCAATTAATATTTCTCTTTTCTCTTTTATATTTTTTCTTAAATAAACATCTATCTTCTAAAACTATTTATGATCAATTTATAAAATTATCCAGTATAATATTACCTTGCGCACATCCATTTCGGGCCCATCCTTGGTAACTAACAAATCAAATCTCAGAATAACAAATCACTTCAGCAGTGCAGTAAGAACGAAACTTTAAAACCCTCTTGTAACACTCAATTTGCGCTTTTGTTTTCATCTTTTGTAATCTGGCAATCTTTCTGCGAAAACATTTTTAAATCATTCTTGAAAAATTTTTGTCCTTGTAAGTTGATCTGATTTTGCTACTAGCTTCATAGCCCCTTTTTAATGTTTTTTCTTTTTATTTCGTTTTATTTTTTGTTTTTACATGTTATTTTTACTTTTTGTGATCCATTTTATTTATTGTTATTTTTATAAAAAAAATTTTTGAGTGCTCCTCACACTATTGTATTAATATATTTTGATACAATATCAGAAAGCACTCTGTTTTGCGGATATAATCGTGTGGGCTGAAGAAAAGATTATATATATATTTTTTTCCGCTTTTTTTTATTAATATATATATATAAGCTGTTGTTTGTTATTTTTTTACTTATTATCTCCCCCCCCCCCTTTTTTTTCATATTCTTCATTTTGAACTTATCTAATGAGTTCTGTTTACTTGCAGCTTAAGCGCAATAAATGATACTTATTGTTTTTCTTAACTTACTTCGTGTTTTCTTGTATTTATTTATGTATTATATATATATATATATATATATATATATATATATATATATATATATATATATATATATATATATATATATATATATATATATATATATATATATATATATATATATATATATATATATATATATATATATATATATATATATATACCATACAACATGCAGGACCACCTTTATCTCTCAAAACTGCTAGCACCCGCCGTGGCATTGATTCCACAAGGTGCTGATAGGTAGTCTGAGGTATCTGGTACCAAGCGCTCACCAACTCGTCCTGCAATTCCCTCACATTGCGAGGGGGTAGCGTGGCAGCGCGAATTTGGTTTTCCAAGTAGGACTACAAATGCTCTATTGGATTGAGGTCAGATGAATTTGGGGGCCAAGACATGACTTGTAAGTCACTGGAATGCTCCTCGACGATTCGACCCTTATGTCATGGTGCATTATCCTGTTGGTAAACACCATCCCCCGCAGGAAAAAACTGTTGCCATGAATGGGTGAACCTGGTTTGCAAACTATGTTAAAGTAGCTTACAGACGTCAGGGATTGTTCTTTGAGGATTATGGGTCCTAATGTGCCCCATGAAAATATTGTTCCTGGGCGAGAAACCATGAAAACCTGGGCAAGCCCATTGTTATAGATGGAGGGAGGTCATAATGTAATGGCTCTTTGGTGTATATTTTATCTAAAATCTGATTTATATATATATATATATATATGTATATATATATATCTATATATATATATATATATATATATATATATATATATATATATATATATATATATATATATATATATATATATATATCTATATATATATATATATATATATATATATATATATATATATATATATATATATATATATATATATATATATGTATATATATATATCTATATATATATATATATATATATATATCTATATATATATATATATATATATATATATATATATATATATATATATATATATATATATCTATATATATATATATATATCTATATATATATATATATATATATATATATATATATATATATATATATATATATATATATATATATATATATATATATATATATATATATATATATATATATATATATATATATATATATATATATATATATATATATATATATATAAAATCTGAAAAATTATAAAATTTTAAAGAGATATTTCCAAATATTCACTTAGTTAAATAATTAAACCTCTTAGAATCTTGAAGGAAGACAAATTCATTTTAATGCAGGGTTATTCATAATTCCCTCCGGGGTTTCGAAGCGTGATATTAAAAAAACGAAGACGAATATGGCAAAAAAGAACATATGAAATTATTCCGAAAATATTCAAGTTTTAATTGAAGCAGTTGCCGGTAGATGGCAGTAACATGTACCACTGAAGCCAGTTGTAGTAAACATAAGGTTGTAGTAAACAGAGGGAATTGTGAATAACCCTGTACTAGCATAGCATTTTAATTAGGAAATTTCGCACTTTTACATTAGTTTCAGTACGTACGTAAGATGTGAGAAAATGTGAATGCTCGCGTTTATTTTAGATGTTACGCTTATTTACGTTATGGGGGGCGTAGTTTATTCTACGAAAACTAAGGTTCCTATACAATTAGAGCTGAACTATCAGCCATGTTGGAGCTGACAAGTTAGCAAGTTAGTATTAGCGTGATAGTTTGAAGGCTATTTGGATACCAAAAATTATTGATATGGATGGTTGAACGATGGTAAATTGTACAAACAGTTTAAAAAAAGGCTTTCGAGTGTTAAGATTTCCTTCAAATTTGCAAAGAAAGAAGAAATGGATAATAAATTGCAGAAGATACAATTGACAGCCTGGAAGTGGAGCTCGCTTATGTGAGGTAAATTCACATTTATTTATAAGTTGTTAGATTTATTTACTTATATATGTAGTATATAAACGATAGTAAGTTGTTGGAATTTGTTTTTGAATGCTCGTTTTCGTCTATTTTTTTTTATAAAAAATAAGTGAATAACTTTCAATTGTACAGCTTTAACTATGTACCAAATATAGGAATTTGCATTGAAAATTGCGTTTATTAAGTATATATTTATTTTAACTATGAGTTTCAAACAAGATTTATTGATTTATTTATTGACTTTAAATGCTTATGTGCAATAAAACTAATAAATAAAGGCAAGAGACTAGCTGAATAAGTATTCTCCAGACTTATTTCAGAATCATGGCTGAAAGCTCTTATATAGCAAGACGGAAAAAATGAAAAACTGGTACCAAAGTCATTTTATTATAGCATTTTTTCCGAGAAAAATAAAACATCTGTAACTATCAAGATTTCATTAAGATATTTACATCTATATATAAATCTGCTTCTTTTCCAAGATAAAATAGATATTGTTGAATAGTTTAAAAGGAGAATAAGTTAACTCCTCCCAAAAACTAGCAATAACTGAAATGGTTTTAGTATCAGCCTTTTCTTTTTTCCGTCTCGCTTTCACCCCTGTTCAGAATCGCCAAGTTTTGTATTCACTTTTAAGTATATCTTTTTGTCATATTTACTGCTTTTTAGTGTTATTGTTTGTATTTATTATTTACCTGCTTTTCGATGTATTGCTTTTTATTTCACTAAGATCAAGTAGCTACTTTCTTAATCTTGGCTAATTAGATTTGTTTTTTAGTTATTTATGGTAATATATAGCCTAAAGTTCAACGATTTGTTTCCATTTATCATGAGAAATCTATTTCATATGCGACCTTTCATATATTTTTGGATCTACCAATATTTTTTTCTTGGTAATTCTCGTGTTAAATTGCTGAAACAATTAGTTTCTGTGTTGGAAAATTTCATGGGAATATGTTTAAAAATTGTATAATCCAAATTTTTTATTGTGATTTAATTTAAGTATGGAAATAAAAAAAAAGTATTCTAACTAAAAAAGTATTCTAACATTTTGAAGAATCTCAACTATAAATAGTTAGGATGGTAACAATAAATTCAGATCTGATGCTATTCCAACAATTTTCAATGTTCTAAATTCCTTAAAAATTCCTCAAACAAAGCTGAAAGTAATAGGCTGTCCTAAACCTTTTTCAAATATTTATAAGCTTAAATCTAATGCCAACTAATTCCTCTCCATTTGCTTAATTATTATTCTTATTTTATTATTAAAGAACCAAAAATGCGTAAAAACTATTACTAGTTATGAATAATATATAGATCAATTTTTTTAAACTGTACTCCTTATTTATGTATTACTCCTTTAAATAAATGTTATGAAAATGTGATTTGAAATAAAATATTTATTTAAATAAATTATTTAAAAAATTTTCATGCGTCGTTTCTTATCCTCCCAATATGACACTAGTTTCTATTTATTCTAATAATGCTATTCATATAATAATAATAGCTAAAAATCTTAATTCATCTTGTCCTTTTATGTTTTAAAAAAAATTCAATGTCTCAATTGAAAAAACTAATTTCAAATTAATTTTCGATTTGGAAACAAAATGTATTACTTCTAATGATTGTAGACATTTATATTTAGAATATTGCATTATAAATTTAATTATCAGAACATACTTAAGAGTATTTCAGGTCAAAATATGTTTTTTTTCTATTTAATTTTGTTTAAAAAAAACATGAAAAGAAATTGGAAAAACCCAGAACTAACACAAGCATAAAATTTAGTGCCATATTTATTTCGAAATCATTAAAAAACGATTGATGTAATTGGCATGTAGCACGCATAGATTTTTTTATTTAACGCTTTTAATCGGTAATAAAATTTACAGTGAATTTATATGAGTATTAAAAAAAGTTTCCGAAAAACAATGTTAATCGATGCACGGTTTTCTTTACGGATTATTCTATAGTTTAGGTTAACGTCGCTTGTAGCGATAATTTGCCAAATCTTGTAGCTCTTCATTACTGGTGGAAAAGCTTTTGCTCCGAAATGGATGATAAATCGGAAGATGGAATGCAAATTTGAAGAGATGTATTGATGAAATTTAAAAAATAAATCGCGTGATCTTAAAACATATAGCTCATTCAATTAATAAATAACTAGGAGGCTTCGCCCCTTGCTTGCTGGCACTCGCAAACCCCCGGAACTGCTTCGCAATCCGATGCTCGCTTTGCTCGCTCATTGGATACGTTCTTAACGTCTAGCTTTTGTATACTTTTTTGAACACTGAAGTTCCGAAAACTTTTCACTGTAGAAAATTCTAAACCTGTGCATTTCAATATTAATTTGAAATTGCAAACAGTTCGCATATTTTTCTTAATCACACTATTCTAAATTTCAGTTGTTGAGAAAAGTAACTGTTGTAAGTTTTGTTTTAAAATCTTTTTCACCAGAGGGCTAAAACCATGTGTTGTAAAACAATATGAAATAGTACTGAATGCCGGATGTAGAGCATCGGCTTCGATGAAGATAATTTTGTGAGATTTTTTTTTGATAATTCGGTGAGAATTCACCCGATTAGACATATGATGCTCACTACGTGCTCTTGCGCGCCGAAGCCTATCAATTAAAACGTATTAGCGTTTTATATAATATAGATTAGCCATATGATGCTCACTACGTGCTCTTTGCGCGCCGAATTCTATCAATTAAAAATGAAAACTGTTGACAACGCGAGAAAAGAAATATCATCGGTTTTATTGATACATACGTACGTATTAGCGTTTTATATAATATAGATATATTTTATTGTTGTCTGGTTTATACTACGGTTGTCTATTTGTACTTGTTTCATAAGTAACTAAATATATTTTTGCTATTTTAAGATTATAAATCAAATTTATTTTTGAACTGTTCTGATCAGTTGAAAGATGTTAAAAAATCAATAGAAGTTCAAAAATCATTTTTGAAGTTATACTTCTTATGTGACTTCCAACAAGGTTGCGTTAAACGTTTAAAGCTACATTTTTATTGGTCGGGAAATCACGTGGTAGGATCCAGTTTTCCTTCATTCATTTCTATAATGTTTTGGTTCTCACTAGCATAAAAATAATAAAAGTCATAAAAGTATTGTTTTTCTATAAATATTTTTTTAGTTTGTTTTGACACACATATAATTTAATAGGATAGTATTTTTTATTTTCAAATTTAGTGGATAACAATTGTAAAAAATAAGTGAAAACAATCCCATGGACAATGCGACGGATTTAAGGTTATGTCAAGGTACGTCTCTTGTAAATATCAATTGATTGTGTCTCTTCTGAAATTACATTATGACGCATTCACATACATTAATAATACAAATACATTTTCCAGGGCGAGACGATGAGGCAACCACAAGCACTGCCACTGGTTCAAGAGGTTCATGAGGAAAAAATGCACAATATTGCCATGATTACAGAGCACGGAAACGAGCGGAGCAGGAAAAAGAGTGGTTGAATAGAACTAGTGATCCTTCTACGACTGCTCATTCTTCTACAATTAACGGCGCAGGTTGCGAAGCTTAACTTCTTTCGCGCGGAGGGACTCCACGCACTATTTTTTTTTAATATATTGTTATTATTATTATTAATAAGCAGCATTTTCTATCGCTGAATGTATCATAATATCACGTGATCTAGCAATCTATCAAATATATAATCTAATAAATTTTTTCTGCTCTAAGAAACTCTGTTTTAAGTAGAGCAAATTTGGTTGAATCATATGCCACAGTTTTAAAGAAATAGTCTATGTCCATATTAAATCTTCGTTTTGATTTTGTGGTCAAAGTGAAAATTCTATTACAATACCTAAGCTTTTTTAATTTGCAGATTTTTTCAAAATCTCTTATTTTGACATGCGTGAGTTTGATATTTTGTCACAGGCTAAAGTGAATTTCACCATAACTGACATACGTAAGCTAATGTAATAACGTAAGGTAATATTACGGAAGCTAACGTGAATGCGTGAAATCTCCCTAATATTAATAAAAATTTCATAGTGTGGAATTTTGATGTTTTGAACCTGGTTTAGAGATGTTTAAAGATAGGAAAAGATGCATAAAATACTTTTAAAAGTCAATATGTACTTACTTTGTCATTGGATTTTTTACATCTTAATCCATTAGAGCAAGGACAATAGTTATATATAGAAAAATCGGCATCTTTACCCTTATTAGTTTCGCACATTTGACCTATAAATAAAATATATTTTACAAGAACAAATGGGTAGCAAAATTATTTTGTATACAGTAAAATTTCTAATTAGCTGAAAAAAGCACCAATTTATCTTTATTCATTCATACATTTTTCACCCAATACAAGAGGAAGAAAAAATATTTTCTCTGATAAAAATTACGATAAACGCCATCTCTTTACACTCATCCCTTTTTTTCATATTACACACACCTTATTGTCCACCTATATTTCCTTATTGGACGGAGAGGCTATCTCCTTTTTTCTTCATTTTTTTTTTGTTGCTTTGTAATTCAGAAACTGAAAGTGATTTGCATTTCATGTTTTTATGACTTTATCCAATTTCAGTGCTTATTTAACCCCTTGGGGACGGGTGATTCAGAAAAGCATTCGTACAAATCAGAATCAAGTTGTAATTCAATAAAAAACGGTAACTTAAATGTAGTCGTTTCTAATTTGACAGACTTACTTTGCTTTTACTTTAATTATTGTTAGTTTAATCATATATATATAATCAATGTTAATTCAAAGTATAACTAAATAGTTTTATTTCGAACAAAGTAATGGTGAATTAAATAAATCAAACAATTATAAGTCCGCCCTTAAATAAACTGCTAAAGAATTACTTTTATTACCAGTTTTATCTTTTTATCCTGGTTGATACGGCTTTATGCTGGCACGTATTTGTGACAGTCGGCGTGAAAGGATTAATCGTTCTAGTGTTAGTGTTATAAAAATGTATATATTGAACCAAACAGCCCAGAATTATGGTAGTTGCCATAGTGATCTCTATAGTCTGTTCAACGAGAACTGATAGTGAAAGTTAACAAAGCGGTGTGCTATTTGGCGCAATATCGTTGTCTGCTTGGCGCTGGAATAATGACAAATGGCGCCTATCATTCAAGCAAAAACTCTGATTTTTTAAAGGGTTGTTTGTTACGCCGTGGTGTCTTTTTGCAGGTGTTTTCATGAGGGATATAGAAAATAAAGTGATGGATTTAGGTCCTCCTTAAAAACGGCAGAAGTAATCTTACATAAGTAAAGCTGAGAAGGAAATAATATTGAACATTTATAAAACAGAAGTGCATTCAAAACCAGATGTTCTAATCATTGATGTGGCTGACCATGCAGCTTCTGCATCGGAAGTTAGCACAACTTCTGTTTTCAGAATTATTAAAGACTATAAAAGAGATGGTATATTACATTCACCGAAGAGGACTAAATCTCGTAAAACGTTTTTGGATGACATTGATGATTTCGACAAAAATGCTGTAAGAAGAAAAGTTCATGATTCTTTCCGCCGTGAACCTATTGAATTCGAGGTTTACAAACTGCTTTTTTTTAATAAGTTAAGTGGGTATATTTTTCTTAACAAAAGATTTTATGAGACATATAAAAAAGTTCCAAGTTTCTTTTAGTGTAACTATTTTCGTAATACTTCCCTTAGAAAAATAAAGATAACAGTTTATAAATACAAATAAATTCAGTTTCTTCAAATATGTTTTTAAATCAATCGGTGAAGCATAAAATTATTTTAATATTATTTAACTTTTCATAAATTTCTTAAAAAATTGTAATTATGAAAATAAAGAGTATTTTTTTAACATATTCTTTCAATTCTATACGACTTTTACGATGGAATTATAAAAGTTATGTTTTGCATAGATATTTATGCAAAATATATTAAAACTAATGTAATTTAAACTTAAAAAAAAAACATTAAAACTAGTCTCAAAATAAAATTACGTGTTTACTGAAACAATTAGAAACTTATTTTCCTGTAAATATATTAATTTTGCACTTTCTTATCTAATTTTAAGGTATCAAAAACCGAATATCGTTTTCGTTTTTCTATAAAAGCGAAAGCTCTATCGATTCAAACGAAATCGTCCATTCAGCGAAGAACCGTTGAAGTGGCAAACGTTGACGATCAAACAGTAACCCTTATGTTTACTTGCACTATCAGTTCTCGTTGAACAGTCCCAAATTCCTGATAGCTTAGCTTAGGGTGTAAGGCATACTTTGATATATATAAGATTACAAAGTTTCATTAAAAAACAAGTGTATCTATAATAAGACTTCAAAAAGAAAAGAAAACTCAATTATATAACAGTTGGGCTGAAAAGTTCGTAGGCTGACACAAAGATGGGGCTACTATTATTAAAAACATATGATTTTTAGTTAGTTCTAACCTTCAAAAGACACATGTATAAATTTGACAGCTGTCGGACTGACAGTTTGTGAGATATAGTATTTTTAGTTAAGCAACTTTTGTTAGTTTGCAAACAATGGATTAAAAAGGAATTTCGCGTATTTATAAAGCATTGCTTTCTAGCGAAAAAAAAAATACTCTTGAAGCCAAAGCCTGGATTAAGAAACATTATTCGAACTCTGTACCAGGAAAATCAACCATTGAGAAGTGGTTTGCTAAGTTTAAACGAGGCAAAATGAACACCGACGAAGATGCGCTCCGTGAACGCCCCAAAGAGGCTGTTAGCGACGAAAATATCAAAAAAGTCCGCAAAATAATTTTAGATTACCGTAAAGTGAAGTTGATCAAAATATCTGAGTCTCTAAAGATATCAAAGGAAAGTGTTAGACGTATCGAGAATGAATATTTGGGTATGAGAAAGGCAAAGTGGGTGCCGCGCGAGCTCACAATTGACCAAAAACAACAACGAATTGATGATTCTGAGCTGTGCTTGAAGCTGTTTAATCGTAATAAATCTGAATTTATGTGTCGATATATGACAATGGGTGAAACAAGGCTCCATAATTTCACACCGGAGTCCAATCGACCGTCAGCGAGTGAACTGCGCAAGAAGAACCAACTCCAAAGCTTGGAAAGATGCAAAAGTCAGCAGGCAAAGTTATGGCATCAGTATTTTGGAATGCTCATGGTTTAATATTCATTGACTATCTTGAAAAAGGAACAACCATCAACATCGACTATTACATAGCGTTATTGGAGCATTTGAACTTCGAAATCGCAGAAAAACGGCCCCATTTGAAGAAGAAGAAAGTGCTGTTTCATCAAGACAATGCACCGTGTCACAAGTCAATAAAAACGATGTCAAAATTATATAAATTGATTTTTGAATTGCTTCCGCATCCATGGTATTCTCCAGATCTGGTCCCCAGCGACTTTTTCCTGTTCTCAGACCTCAAGAGAATGCTCGCTGGAAAGAAATTTAGCGCCGATGAAGAAGTAGTCACCAAAACTAAGGCTATTTTGAGGCTAAATACAAATCGTACTATAAAAATGGTATCGAAAAATTATATGACCGCTATAATCGTTGTATTGCCCTTGAAGGGAACTATATTGAATAATAAAATGAAATTTTATCAAAAATTTTTTTTCTATGTAAGCCTACGAACTTTTCAGCCAACCTGTTAAGAAACTAAACAGGGTTCCCGCGGTCCTTGAAAAATTTAAAAAGTGGTAGCAAATTTAGGGTGGAGCTACAATATACTTTTCTATTTTAATAAACTTTTTTTATCGTAAAGTGCTTAAATTTTCGTGCATATATATATTTTTTAGAAAACAATTTTTAGTGGTGGCTACACAGAAATAAAAATGTCAAAATTTCTTTTATTTTTATTACCACTTTTTAAAATTCTCAAGGACCGTGGGAACCCTGCTAAAGTATACGATTAATTAAAAAGCCAGCGTTCCGTTTAATGAAATATTTTCGTTTCGAATAAAATACCATAAAATTTTGACTATGTTATGTTTTTATTAAATTATGGGTAATATGAATATGTTTTTATAAATTATGAGTAAATTATAAGTAATTATGAGTATATTTTAAGATTTTTATTTCTAATATATCCACACACAAGCAATCTGGGAAGGGCCAAACTGACCCCTGCTATGCAGAAATATGCATAACATATTTCCTAACATTTAAAAACTAAATTTTTATCTTTTTAAATCTTATTTTCCCTTACCTAAGTTAGATTTTTTTTTTCACGAGTGCATTGGCATTTCACCAAACGTGACGCAAGAGCACTAGAAGTACGCATGCACAATTACTTATAACCTTACATACTTGTAGCGTAGGGAAGCTACCGTAAATTTACGAAAGCGATACCTTACAATTTAAGATGCTGTACTTTAAGTAAAACTGTGATTCTATGAGCAGAAAAATTTGGTAGATTAAAGATTTTGATGAATTCAACGATAAAGAATGCAGCTTATTATTATTATTAATATCAATACTTTAAAAATATTATCGAACTTTATTGATTATTTACCTCCTTTTAACTAAATTGCATTGTTAAAATAATTTTAAAATAGCGAAAATATATTTAGTTTCTTATAAAACTAGTACAATTAGACAACAATAATGTTAAACAAAATATAAATAAAATTATTTTTTATTGAATGAACTAATTAATGCAAGATAACTTGATTCATTTCTAAATTTTTTCAATACGCATTAAAGTTCTTTTAAATCTGCATTCCATGTCCAAAAATATAAGAAAGAAGAAGAAGATTTAACAGCTATAAACAGCGTTTTTGTAGCTTGCAGCGTAAGTCTGGCCAACATAACCTAAAAATACGGGGAATCTAAAATAGAAGCAAGCATGTGCAGTTGCTTCAATATTGCGCACGAGCGTAATATTCGGAAGCTATATATACGGAAGCGTACGAGACTAACGTAAAAGTGAGTAATCTTCCTGATCTCTTCTTAATCATAGACGAAATAAAATACGAGGAATACAGAATAAAGTTAATTAGTTTATTGTATTTAATTATGGTCGGTAAGGAGCTGGGCCCATGTCCGAGAGTTCATGGGTTCAAACCCCAAAGGCCGAAGTCTCCCCGTGTAGTAAAGTGACTAATGCACGTTAAATCTGTCGAGTCGCAAATGTCCTCCATGTTCCCAAAACAAATCAATACCAGTGGGGTTACTGGATTGGAGATCGATCGTTCTCTGATTTAGGTCAAAATTACGATCTGTGGATGAATGAATGGATGCATGAATGGGTCTGCCCTATAAACAGGTGTGACGTATGGTGTGGCAGAAGTCGAATCCTTGACCATAGATGGCGCCACTGGAAAACAGGAACAATCGCACCCCCTGCACTAAAAAACTGGCATACGTCAACAACATTGTATTTAATTAGTTTCATGTATGATCTCTAATTTTGCATGGCTTTTTGACTTATTTGAACAAAGTTTTTAACCCAATAACAAAAGAGTTTCCTATAAAATTTGGTTGATGAGCAAGAACTATTTGAGGAAGAATCATATTTACCTTCGCTTCCACGTTTTTGGCATATCGAGGGCAAGCGAAATCTATTTCCAGGGATATACATACAGCATTCATCCGCTGCACAATCTCTATTGGCTCTACACTCGATCTCTGCTTCGGTTTTCTTGAATAAAAATACAAAAATTATAAATTAATAAACACAGTATACTCTTGATACCTCACACTTATATATCCCGAAAACCTTCGAATGTTGGAAAAAGTATTTTTTCCTGGCATTACATATCCACAAAATTTTCATTTTAATTCCCACGTCAAAGTTTCTTGTTTTTTTTCTCTTTTTTTTTTCAAAGCCTTGTTATGTCAAAGCCTTGTTTGAAGTAAACTGTAAGCCAATTATTTTCTGTTCAAAGCTTAGTTATTTTTGTCTTACTTTTAAAAATAAAATTATCATTATTGTATTTAGACTTACAGTCAACAATCATATTGCATACATAATTATGAGTAGTTATTCTTATGTTTTTATAGGCTTTAATTTTTAGAGTACTATTTTAAAATGTATTTTTCTACATTTTTGAACAAATTTAGCTTTGAATTTGTTATCTCGGAAACTCGCTATCTCAAAATTTTTTTAGCGTCCTTTCAACTTTAATGTATCGAGAGTATACACTAGTTTATATTAATTTGTACTCGATTTTATTTATAATAAGCTGACTCCGTACTGGGAAAAAAGAAATTGAACCATTAATAAATTAAAACTGAAAAACAGTACGAAGTCATGCTCAAAACGAAAACCCCTATACAAACTCAATTAATAAAGCTAAATCAAAAATAATTTCTTTTTCTTTATTATTATTATTTTCTTATTGCTGGCTTTGCATTATTAGATTAGGTGAAAAACATTTTAGTGGCTCCTTCCATCAAAATAAAAATTAACTGCACTGAGTGTTCTTTAAAATAATGATTTCAAAACTTACCTAAATTAAACGATTTTTTCTGGTTCCTATCGCTGTTGAAGACCAGTAAAACACATTTTTCTACATTATTTATATTGAAACTGCCTAGTATTAATGCAGTTTTAATAGGTATCAAATATATTAATTTTGTCTACATTATACACCGAAGAGCCATTATATTATGACCACCCTCCATCCATTACAATGGGCTCGCCCAGGTTTTCATGGTTTCTCGCCCAGGAACAATGTTTTCATGGGGCACATTAGAATCCATAATCCTCATAGAACAATCCCTGACTTCTGTAAGCTACTTGAACATAGTTGCAGACCAGGTTCACCCATTCATGGCAACAGTTTTTTCTGCGGGGGATGGTGTTTACCAGCAGGATAATGCTCCATGACATAAGGGTCGAATCGTCGAGGACTTTCAAGTCATGTCTTGGCCCCCAAATTCACCTGACCTTAATCCAATACAGCATTTGTAGTCCTAATTGGAAAACCAAATTCGTGCTGCCACGCTACCCCCTCGCAATGTGAGGAAATTGCAGGACCAGTTGGTGAGCACTTGGTACCAGATACCTCAGACTACCTATCAGCACCTTGTGGAATCAATGCCACGGCGGGTGCTAGCAGTTTTGAGGGCTAAAGGTGGTTCTACATGTTATTAGCAGGGTGGTCATAATGTAATGGCTCTTCTGTGTATTTGGTACTTGTTAAAATTGCTTCAATTACCATACAAATTAAAGTGTCCATGATCTAATTAATTTTAGCATCATTTTGAATGAGCAATATTAGTATCGCGATTTAGACAATCAATATTAGTATGGCGATTATTCATATTCCTCCTGAAAGAATTAGGTCCCGCAGTGGACTGATCGTTAAGACACGGTTCCCAGCAGATCACCGAAGTCAAGCATCACTGGCTGCGGTCAGTGTACGGGTGGGTGACCACTTGGATCAGTCTGCGTAGGGACCGAGGGTGTGCTGTATTGGTCCTCGTTAAACTGTGCTACCGTAAAGTGCTCGACTTCACGTGCAGGTCGTTGGGCTACCGAAGCGGGGGTGCCGTCCCCTCTGCAGAGGATCAAAATTGTGATGGCATGTCTTCGGATCATCCTCAGGGATGTTTCCCAGACCGTCGCCAATAGCCCATTGTGCAACTCTAGTGCGACGTAAATGAACTACAACAACAACAACCTGAAAGAATTAGTATCTTTTATCCATAAGTTTTGCTTTTCGGAAAATAATTCATAATTAATTTCAATTAGGACCTATTACCAAGATAAATTAAGCATTATCGGCGTCATAACAGCATGACAATTTTTACGCTTTTAGTAAACGAATGAAAACCATTGCACTATTAATTTTGAAGCTATTACTATTGAATTAATTGATTTGCACTATTAATTGAACTATTAATTTTTTAGTACATAGCTCATACTTTTGTTTTAATTAGTATTTTTTTTACCGAAATTAAATAATCATTGGTTTCAATAAGAGTATGGAGATATTTAATTTTTTCTCCTAAGTTAATTATAACCATTTGTCCATTAATTTAGCTATGTAGTATATACTTCAGATTTTATTTCAGTTATACAACCAATTAATTGGTATACTTTTATTGGTATTAATTGGCATGTTTTACCACTTTTTCCATTTATATATTTGAGATAGATACATGACTTCCTACTTTCTATGCCTTTATGGAAAGTAAAATTCCAGTGGTAGCTGGCTTTATGTTTTAAACCATGATTCTTTGTTTCAAACTATGTAGTATAAACGATTCAAAAACGTGTATGATACATTACTTTGTTCTATTTTTATCGTGGTGATGCTTTTAAATGTTTGGTAACAATATCAATCATTCTAAAACCTTCAGAATTATTTCTCTTTACAAGTTTATAAAACATTTTGGTGTTAACTAATTAATTAGAGCAAATGAAGTTATAAACCAGACACAGAAGCGTACTTTCTTTGATAAAACAGACCTTTTACCAACGAATTCCACTATTGATCCAAAAATATTTAGGAAATAAAGAGCAGTCTAAAGTTTAGACCATTTAATGCTAATTTAACTTTTTACGTATTTCACCATATCTTGTTAATCGAATTAAAATATTTTTGGATTATAACACAGAGTTATAAAGTTCATTTATTCAAAGATAATTCAATCCAAACTAACTTCATCGTATTTACTTAACTTTTCACTATCTTTTTAGCAAAAGGCAAAAACATTATAAATCGTAAAGTATAAGTTTTTTTCCAATGTTTTATGACATTTTAAATAGCGTAATTTTAAATGGTTTACCAAATTAACAGAAATATCACGTAAGCAATAATTTTTAATCCTAAGTATAATGCGCATTTTACTTATCACGATACCATTTTCTTAAAAAAAAAGCTTATTAAAAAAAGCTTATTTATTAACCTTGCTGATGTTTTCGATTTACGAAATTAATAGAAATATCACGCAAGTTGCAAAGCTTCAATCAGCATTAGTCTTCAGATAGAGATTGTTTTTATATATATTATATTAACATCTTTAAATATTCTGGAAAATAATAATATATTAATATACAAAAAATAAGTTTTAATTATGCAAACATTAATTAAATGTAATTAATATTTATTGATACAAAACCAAATAATGCACCTCTCCCTTTCTTAAAGGTAAAAAAACTCATCTTAATGCACTCCTAAATGAAATGAAACAGTTGAATTTATGAATGTTCTAATTTTAGAATGGTCTCTTACACTACTTGGTGTATTGTATACAATATATGATATTCGGTAACACTAAAATTTCCACAATATTTGATATTCGGTTACACTAAAGTCTCCACAATATTTGATATTCGGTAACACTAAAGTCTCCACAATATTTGATATTCGGTAACACTAATGTCTCTCCAATATATGATATTCGGTAACACTAAAATTTCCACAATATTTGATATTCGGTTACACTAAAGTCTCCACAATATTTGATATTCGGTAACACTAAAGTCTCCACAATATTTGATATTCGGTAACACTAAAGTCTCCACAATATTTGATATTCGGTAACACTAAAATTTCTAAGTATAGTAAGATTCTATGACCATAAGAGTAAGTAAAGTTATTTTTACGATATTATATAAGGAATCATTTATCTTGGATGCATATTCGCTAATTCTTAAAATAAAATCTATTTCTAAAATTGAATACGAACTAAACTTAACAGAACAGAAACGGATAGAAATGATATCGTATAAAATTCATTGATAGACTTTAAAAAGGCTAAAAAATTGAAATTAAATTTTTATTAAAATAAATAATCGTACCAAAACCAAAAACTTACATCTATACTTTAACGGTAGAATTTTTGCTTTGTAGATGCATACTTGTGTTTAAGGCAACAGCATACATACGCCAACTCATATTTCAATTGTAAAGAATTTCTTGATGCATCGGAAGTGCGCCTACATTGGCGTTTCCAGAAGCAAAAATAATTCCCGTATGATGCGAATAAGTTTAATAATAAGCTTTTTTTATTACGAGTGTTTAATTAAATTAAACCCGAAAAAATGTATATGAAAGCTCGATTTAGGGTTCATTTTAAGTAAATTGTTCCTTCATACATTTTTTTTTTTAAATTTTTCAACGTCAGATTTAAAGATATATTACACCAGTCCTTACAATGCAGCATTTAAAAGAAATACATTTTCACAAATAATCTTGCAAGGGCTGTCCAGTTGGTGATATGTACAGACTTATTTCGAGAAAAATTACAAATAATTAACAAATTTTTCCCAAAAATTCCCCTTTCTGCTTCAAGTTAAACTCATTATTAATTGTAAACTTTTTCCATTTTACTTTTTCCTCACTCATTATTAATTAAAAAATTTAGTTAAAATTTTTCCATTTATTTTCTAAGTGCATAATTTAATTAAAAATTTGAATGTGTTTTTTCTTTCGTTTTTTAACGATACATTTTCGTTCTCGTTATAAAAAGTATGATGAAGTAAAATACATGCTAAATGAAGTATTAATAGTACTTACCCAAACAAAGGATAAACTTGATATGAGAATAAAAATAAGATATTTCATTTTGTATGGTATCTAGTTGAACCTTCTCACTGTAGCTAATGCTTTTTTGTCAAAGAGGCGACCCATTTATATATATATATATATATATTTCGTAATGTTATATGTTCTTTTGCAAAATTAGATATGTAATCTCTGTAATTCTTTAATACCTCTACGAACGATACAATGATAAAAGTAAATATTCAATTGAGATAAAAATTTCAGATCATGCAATACACTCACGTATTTAGTTTTTCTAGCTTAGAAATCGTGATCTACAGTTTATAAGATAAAATTTATTTCCTGCGTTGGTAACGACTGGTAAAGTTGGTAACGTTGGTGGTTGATAACAACAACATTTTTTGCTTTCTTAGTCAAAATTAATTATAGGCCGGGATAGCCTGGTCGGTAGGGCGCTGGACCTATGTCCGAGAGGTCGTGGGTTCGAACCCCGCCGGCTGAAGACTCCCCGTGTAGTAAAGTGACTAATGCACGTTAAATCTGTCGAGTCGCAAAAGTCCTCCATGTTCCCATAACAAATCAATACCTCTGGGGATACTGGATTGGAGATCGATCGTTCTCTGATTCAGGTCAAAATTATGATCTGTGGATGATTATTGTTGTTGTTGTTGTAGTTCATTTATGTCGCACTAGAGCTGCACAATGGGCTATTGGCGACGGTCTGGGAAACATCCTGAGGATGATCCGAAGGATCCACAATTGAGGATGATCCACAATTTTAATCCTCTGCAGTGGGGATGGCACCCCCTCTTCGGTAGCCCGACGATCTGCACGCGAAGTCGAGCACTTTACGGTAGAACAGTTTACCGAGGACCCGATCTGTGGATGAATGAATGGATGTATGAATGGGTCCGCCCTATAAACGGGTGTGACGTAAGATGTGACAGAAGTCGTATTTTTGGCCATATATGGCGCCACTGAAAAGCAAGAAACGCACTCTCTGCCTTAAATCTGCTCGGTTTCACCAAGCAGGCTTGTCCGTGTTGCAAGTGGCATTAGAACCATTCACGAGCAGGTCGTCGGGCTACCGAAGCGGGGGTGCCATCCCCTCCGCAGAGGATCAAAATTGTAATGGCATGTCTTCGGATCATCCTCCGGGATGTTTCCCAGACCGTCGCCAATAACCCATTGCGCAGCTCTAGTGCGACGTAAATTAACAACAACAGCATTAGAACCAACTAATCAACCAAATTAATTATTGATAAAATTGCACGCCGGGAAGATATTATTTCTAACTATTTAATCTGATTTCTTTCGAGCAATTTCTCAATTGTAACCTTCTGTATACAGTCTTGCCCTAATTGCAATCTGCTACAATACTTCAATTTTAATGAATCAGATGTTGTTAGGAGGACAACTTTCACAGAGATTTAACCTGATAGCTTTCCAGAAATTTCCTTATTATAACCTTCTACATTAAGACTTGCTCATTGCAATCTGCTGTAATACAACTCCAATGATTCAAATGAGATTATGGACGATAATATTCCTAGCAAGTTAATCTGATCACTTTTGAGCCATTTAATTTTTGTTCCCTTCTGTATGGGTCTATTTCATTTCATTTCATTCGATAGAGCAATTTATCGACATTACTTAAATGACTAGGTTATTTCTTACACATCGTCGTCGACAGGCGTTTCGTCGACAGGCTTTTTCTTTGACTGAGTTGTTACATCGGTAGGGGTCATTTCGTCCTCACGATCTTTTTATTGAAAAGGTCTTTTCATCGACTCGGTTGTTTCATCGACAGGGTTATTTCGACAAAAGGGTCGTTTCGGAATCGGTGTTGATTCGTCGACAAGGTCATTTCGTCCGCAAGATCTTTTCGTTGACAGGGTTGTTTTAACAGGGTTTGAGTAAACAAATGAAATACTTATGATACTTACCTAACAAAAGTTCTCTGCGAATTTTTCCTAGAGGAAAAAAAATGTGTCATATTTTCTTATGTAGTCGCATGTCAAAATATTAAACTTTTAAGTCGAAAAAAAAAAGGAAGCAATGTTCTTGCTGTGGGGAAGCAACTTCTTAATTTTTATTTTATTTGCAATTTTATATTTCTTATTCATCATGTTTAACAACTGTAGATATTATGAATGAAAATGCTTTTTACATATTTTACTAGTAACATTTAAATTGCTCTTTCAATTAACACATAATGAGCTAGTAAGTATACATAGTTGTTGGGCTACTGTTGAAACGTCTGGCAGAAAATAACTGTTAAAAGTGCCATTTTAACGTTTAGAGAGGTCTGGAGGTCACTATTGTTATACAAATATATTTTCTTTACAAAATAACATAAAGTCATGTCACTAATTTATTAAATAATGGAACTTTTCTCGAATTCATACTATCCTTAAATAAATTAACTGGTGGTGGAAAAATTGGAGAAGTAAAATACAGTTTAATATCTTTGAGTTTACCACTACGTTTTATAAGCTGGGATAGCCTGGTCGACAGGGCACCAGAGTTCGTGGGCTCGAACCATGCCGGCCGAAGACTCTCCGTGTGGTAAATGGTGACTGATGCAAATTAAATCTGTGGAGTCGCAAAGTCCTCCATGTTCCCATAACAAATCAATACCTCTGGGGGTACTGGATTGGAGATCAATCATTCTGTGATTCAGGTCAAAATTACGATATGTGGTTGAATGAATGGGTCAGCCCTATTAACGGGTGTGATTTATGTGTGTGGCTAAAGTCGAATTCTTGGCCATAGATGGCGCCACTTTAAAACAAGAACAATCGCACCCCTCTGTCTAAACAGGTATACGTCAACCACAACTACGTTTTATATTTCTAAACAAATGTATTTAGTCATGAAAGTTCAGTCTTTTAATTTTAATGGAAAGCTAATAAAAAAATTTCCACTACTTGTTAAAAATATAACAACCATTTTTTTAAATTGTTTAACAAACACACGAGTTTATGCGATAAATATTTTAATAAATTTTCAAATTATTATTATTTTATTCTGTCATAACCAGCAACTTTAAAAATAAATAAAAAATAATATTTTTAAAAACCACGTTTTAGTAGTAGAGAATAATAATTAAGAAAAAAATTGAAAAACGAAAAACGGGGGGCGCATGAAATACATAACAGTAAGGTTATATTAGTGTGTGTATGTGTGCTCTTGAAAATATGTGTATGGTATATCTGTAATTGTAATTGTATCTGAATGTGGATGTGGAATATGTTTGTGTATATGCATATGTATGTGGATGTATATGTGGCTGTGCATGTGTATGAGTAAAAAAATTTGTATATGTATGTGTATATATGCTGATATGTATTTCATGCGCCCCACGTTTTTCGTTTTTCAATTTTTTTTTAATTATTATTCTCCACTACAAAAGCGTGGTTTTTAAAAATATTATTTTTTATTTTGAATTTTTTTATTTTAAATTATAATTTTTTTAATTTTTATTTTATATTTTTTAAAAGTTATTACTTTTCAATTATTATTCTTCACTACAAAAAACGTGGTATTTAAAAATATATATTTTTATTTAGATTATTTTTCTTAGTCAAGAGTAGTCAAGTCTACTACAAGACCACTACTAAAATAATACAACTTTCATTTCAAATTAGGGATACAAAAATCTTTATAGATAAACAATACCTTTACGACTTTCATTAGTTTAATGCTGATGACAACCAAAAAAATCTGGAAATGAATGAGGAAAAACTGGATCCTACCACGTGACTTTTCAGCCAATAAAAATACTCCGACAATAAAAATCTTTTCACCTGACATGTAATACTAATTTGAAATAATGGAATCGACAACAAAAGACAATCTCGAAAATAATTTTTTTTTAAATTTTTATTTTATTTCACTTTGTATGTCTTTTTTCTCTTCATTTTCATGCATTGTCATCCGATTCTGAACTATGTGCCAAATTTGAAGTTTGTAGCTAGTCGGGAAGTTAGTTTAAAATCGATTACAAAATTCCACCCGGACAGACATACACGAAGGTAAGTTTATATAAACGTGGTAAAATAACACATGATTCCATGTTTATTAATACAAGTAAAAATTTGACCCATGTGAACGAGAATATTTACTCTTGACGCAATAAATTTCACCAATTCCAGTTAAGCTACTTGCTGTCGCATCCAACTTGCAGACCAATAACGAATATTCATAGGACTGAAATTGCCTCATAGGTCTCGATGAATACTTATCATTATTTTAAGCACGAAATTTGAGATATAAATATATAATCAGAACATAATAATTGAAATGGAGCAGACATAAGTAAATGTACATGCTGATTAAATATTATGTGACTCTAATAATCTTCTCAAAATAAAGGATGTAATCGAATGTAAAACTCCTTAACTTCATCGAGGATGTTTGCACAGGTTTTATGATATTCGATCAAATGAAAATCTAGAACAATTTATGATTCACTGCTTAGTTTTCGTGACTTCTAAGAAATGAATTTATATTTCATTTCGTGGATCTAAAGTAAAACACGATTATTCATCTCATGTAATTAAGTTACTGTAATACAACCTTCTGAGCCTACGTTCTGTAAAATCTTAGATTAGAAGGGAAATTTTCCGTAATTAGAGAAAGCTAAAAACCTAAAAATTTAAAATAAATAAGCATTTTAATCAGTGTTCTCACGTTTTAATATCTGCCAAAGTGGAGATCTTAATTTATAAAATTCATTTGTTATTTTTTTCATTTAATCAGATATTATTTTTATAAATTTGTATTTCCTGTTTCAAAAATTCATAATAAAATTCATTATGAAATGTACCTAAAAGTTAGTAATTCATAATAGAAGTACTAATATTTAAACGTTTTTACTAATTAGAAATTTTTCGTTGATTTTGAAATTTAAAAAAAAAAAGAAGTATTGTTTAACATTAAATATCTTAAACGAAAATAATTCTACAATACAATTTTTCAGATTCAATTGAAAGAATTTTGAAAAAAAACTAAGAGAAATAGTAGAAAAAAATAACTTGAGTTTTCGTTTCGCTAGTAGAAATATTATGTGAATGAAATGTTGAATTATACAATGTTGAATTTACAACTTTTTCTGTAGACTCAGTTTTGACTCAAGGTTTGCATACTTCCACGCTAGACGTTACATTGTTGCATTGGTTTGTTAGGTTTGGAGGCTGTTGTGTATGGCGGGATCTGACAAAAATAGAAGGTTAGTGTTAATTATTCTATGAGTCAATTATCGTTATTTAGAATGTCACACCAATAGTATATATTGGTGTTCGCTAGGACTGGGCTATAAATCGATGTATCGCGACATATCGATTTAACGCATATATCAGCAAGCCGATACAGCAACTTTCGTTTCAGGCGATGCATCAGAAATCTGATTTAAGCCGTTGACTAAAGACGACTAGCACAAAACGATGTATCGATACAAGACGCGAAATGATCTTGCAACTGATACCGACCCGCGTTGTGGAAGCAACTCTTATGTGTGGAAGACGATGTTCGTTTCGTTATGTTGAAATGGCCTTGATTGATGAGTGGTAAAATCAGAACCATAGTTTTGAGAATATATATCGTGATCTCGCATGATCGTTTTCACGCCTCCTAGTTTTTTTCCTTGTCGCATTTCTTCGAGATTATTTTCAGTGGGACTGACTTTGTGATCGCCGTCGTTACCTTGTTCTGAACGTAATCTATTATTGAAAATAATATATAAACCAGTGTTTCTTAACTAATTAGGTAACTTTTTTTTTAAGCAAAACTTTTTTATTATTTTTAAATGTGAAAATTAATTTTGATAATATATGTTTAATTAGTTTTTGACATTATTGAATTTATTACAATCGGAAATCTAGTTTAAGGTGCCCATAAAGAATTAAATTACACAGTAATTAAATTTGTTGGGCTATTTTTTACTTAATTTTAATTTATGAAAAACTTTTTGGATAAAACTTCTAATAATTTAATGGGTTTTTATTACTGATTTTAAATTTATAAATTTTTAGTTGTTTTTATTTCTACAAATAAAATTATAATAAAACTTATTTTTCCTCTTTTGAATTTGGACATAAATCTATCAACTTTGTTTATTCCAAAAAATTAGTAAGGTTTGCGACTTCTTTTTTTCTTTTTTTCTTTTTTTTTTTTATAGTTTAGCACTTCGTTTTATTAAAGAGTATAATCGTGTTTTTTAATTTTCTTTCAATATTGTCAGTTAAATATACAATCGAATATCATAATTCTTTTGTTTTTATTTTTAAGAAATTAAACCTTACTTTATTTTTTCGTTCAGAATTCGGTAATTATTCAATTTAGCTTAATTATTTATGTGAAATAATAATGATAAAAACTAGTGTTGTTTCAAAAGCGTTTTTTTTTAAAATTTATTTAGCACTTTTTTTTAAGCATACAAATAATTTTTAACGAACTTATTTTTTATTTTCCTTCTGTAATGTTATGTAAATATATTGATAAATTTCAACTTTATTTATTTATTTATTATTTATTTTTAAACTAAGAAATATTTCGTTATTTGCGCGATCATTTTTAGAAAATACTATAACATTAATATTTCTCTTAAGCAAAACATATATATCTTCAAATTCATAAATTGATTTAAATCAATCTGAGTATGAAGTTTTGATAGAAATCCGACTTTCTGTGCCTTACAAGTAAATGAAATTCAAATATACTATATCGCGATACATCGCTATATCGCGATGCAAAACTGACGATGCATCACGATATAAAATTTCTTATATCGCCCAGTCCTAGTGTTCACTGTTAAAAAAATAAAGTAATTGTTATAATTTTTGTGGTCTAAATATGTTCAAGTGTAAGTGTACGTCAAACTGCCGAGTGTAACAAACTATGACAAAATTTTATTCTTATCTATACTTTAGTATGACTCATAAACAATTCGTTAATTTTATTTTTTTAAACTTTATTTTTAGCTGTCTAACTCTAGCATAATTCGTTTTTGTTTAATAATACTTTAATAATAAATATTTTTAAAAAATGTAGCATTTTTTTTTTTTGTATTTTATGATATTTTTTATGACAAGCTGGGAATTAGCACTAATTATTATGGCGATTTATAAAAGCTAAATAAAGAACGCAAAAATTTAGGAAATCTTAATAGAATTTAATAATTATCATTAACAATTTTTTTCTGAGCATGAAATTTAGATAAATGAAATCTGTGCTTTAGATGGTTTTTTTCTGCTTAGACGCATAAAATAAAAATGCTTTTTTTTTTTATAAGCATTCAGATAACATCTAAGCTAAACAAATATTAATCTGAGTTACTAAGTTAAGCTAGCTGCTAATTTTTGTTAAAAATTTATAATGATAAAGATTTAATTATCGGAATTTTTATACTAGAGTAGCATTATTTTATTGACATCTTACAAATTTTATGGAGTAATTAAATGTAATAAATACCTGCAATAATTATTTTTCAGCAGGTTGTTTTCCAGATTTATAAATGATGACTAACTTTAGGAAATGGTACCCAGAAAATTAGGAGAAAAAAAATATTGAGATAAAAGATCTAAGAGAAAAAAATGATCTACGAGAAAAAAAATGATCTAAGAGGGAAAAAAAAAGCTCTTGTCCGAACACTGCCTGCAGGTCATCAAAACTTGGCATTATTTTATTGCAGATACAGACACAGAAATTTTTTCAAATGAAACGTGCCATTTTTGTTAAGCCAACTCACTGCCAAATGATTATAATCTTATCATATAAGTTCCATTTTGTGAAACTGACTTATCATATTTTTTCTAATTTAGCCTCTATCTTATCTATTATAATCTAATCAAGTAACAGAACTACTGCAGTTGCTTCGTTTGAGCAGTCATTAGTAGAATTCACTACTTATTAAAAAATGCACATACAAACACTAGTAAATAGCGAATATTGACAGCTATTTTAGTCTATGATTTATCTTTTTTGTTTTCAAATATGAGTGGTGCATTTTTTTTCAAATTCAAGTTACAGTTTGCAAGCAACAAAAACGGGTCGCATTCATTTCATCGACAATCACTTCATCGACAGACCATTTCATCGACTAAGTCATTTCGTCGACAGGCAGTTTCCTCGACATGGTCATTTCCTCGACATGGTCATTTCGTCAACAGGGTCATTTCCTCGACAAGTCATTTCGTCGACTGGATCATATCTTTGCCAAGGTGTTTACGCCGACAGGGTCATTTCATTGACAGAGTCATTTCGTGGACAAGGTCATTTCGTCTACAGGGGTCATTTTATCGACAATATGTAGAAAAAGTTATTTCGTAAGCAAAGTCATACGTAATTTGGAAACTAATTTTATGATTTTTTACATTAGACGTTATGCTCCGAGCACTTTTGTGTAATTTAGTATATTTGTGACGAAATTTTTTAAACCTAGCCTGATTCAAAATCTTGATAGTATGAAGTTGCCCAAAAAGAAGCATTTTATTTTAATATCAAATCAGATATAATAAATATTTCGGACATTCACCAAAGCGACTTTGTGATTGTCAACATTCACCGGTGAAAGTAACAACCACCGATTTCGGTCATACACAGCTTCATGCATATCTTTTATATAATAACCTCATCAGGACGTTTATTTCACACTTTACCTAAATATCATCCGGCATTATATATAATGCCTAGGCATTTCATACTTTGCCGGTAACAGTATATATATATATATATATATATATATATATATATATATATATATATATATATATATATATATATATATATATATATATATATATATATATATATATATATATATATATATATATATATATATATATATATATAGTAGCATAAGATTAAATTTTACTTGTATTTTTATTTTATTGTTAAAGATGATTCATTTGTCATTCTGACAAATAACAAATATTTAGGTTACATGGTTCTCTTAAATAAGTAGGATTTGCAAATAGCATCCTTATGTATAAATTCCGAAACTGACTTTTGCAAACATGCGGCTACCCCCTAAGCTCTTCGATTGCGATCAGTTACTTATTTTTCACCAAATATGGTTACTAAAGTTTCTTTGTTTTATTCCTTTATTAAAAAATTTATTTTACTAATCTCACCATCATTACCGACATCTGATACGACAGCCTCAGTTTAAGTAGAGTTCGTAAGGTCCTTAAGAAGTTAAAAATGTGGGGACAAAACTAGGAAGATGTATTTTATTATGTTTATATTCACCACAACATTCAATATTTAATTTGAAAAACTCGTTAATTTGTGGTCACGAAATGTTGGGTTTCAAAATTTAATTTTAAATTTAATAATAACTTTATAATTACGATCGATACTGATACCACAGTGTTCTTAATTTATTAAGGTCTAGATTCTTGACTTTTCAAATGAAAAGTCAAATAAAAAAAAAAAAAAAATGTAAAGAAAGAGTTTTAAATCTTTGAATTAAAATCTTGAAATTAAAATAAAAAGATTAGCAAACGGTTATTAGCGAAAAAATATGAATGAAATTTTACGCTAAGCGCGCGAAGTCAAGTTCCTCGCAAGCTTATCATATTTTAATATTAATCGCACCATTTAATTATTTCTTTATTGTCGCCAAATTATTTTTTTTAAAAATAATAAATTTTAATTTTTCTCAGCAACAGTTGAAACTTTAGATTTTTCAATTGAAAAATATGTAGATTAGTATGGTATAAAAAATTCATACCTTATATTTCAAAATTTTTTCCTCCTCAATTTAATTAAATAATAAAAAATAATTAATAATTATTAAAAATTATTTTTTTTCATGAAATTATCTTTGGGTAAATGAGTTTTATGAATGGGTGCAATTTTCTTTGAATTGCTTTATTAGTTTTAAAAATATGACTAAAAACGTAAAAAGTGAAATTAACATTAAGGGGTACGAACTTTGGATCGCTCTCCTGACTAAACTATGGGGAGGTAATTACTTTATTGAGGTAATTACGAGGTATAAAAAGTATACCTTTTTTCTACTAACGATATTGAGGTATTTATGAGGTATAAAAAAATATACCTTATTTCAACTAAAGAGAGTGAGGTATTTATTGAGGTGATGAAGTCATTTTATTTATACCTAAGCTTGTTTTAAGGTTGCTTAATGTACACTTCATATTAACTAACTCACTTCCCAGAGTTCCATGCGAGCCGGCAAATGGCGTGTGTGTTGACAATCGAAAGTCTATTCGAAATTCGGTAAGTGTGCTTGACATTTATTAATTTAGTTTTATCACTTTTAATCAAATATGCTTCAATTTTGAAACTTAAATTTTATTATTTTTGTTTTAACGACACGTCCTGATCTTAAATAATTTAAGTTGGAGGATATTCTTAGAGGCTATCGTTGTAGGCTTAGCAATAAGAGAGAATAACCGAAATATTTCTCGTCACTGTTTTGGTTAACATTACTGGTGAATCGTTACAGCAGGTTATGCACAGTATATTTTATTGTTTGTAGTTCAGTCAAATAGAACTATTCTTTTTATTTTGCTTAAATGTATATGTTTTAACGTAGCAGTATGCACGCTGATTAATTGAGAAAAATGTTCACAAATTCTCTTATAAATAAATTATTGAAAATAGAAAGATTTTTAAAATAGCAATTTTGCTTTGAAATTCTACTATAGCTGTATGCTTATCGTTTGGATATTTGTTGCAAAGTTCATATATATATATATATATATATATATATATATATATATATATATATATATATATATATATATATATATATATATATATATATATATATATATATATATAGATATATAGATATATATATATAAGTTCAAAATGAAGAATAAAACAAAGAAAAATTATAGACATATGAAAAAAAGGGGGAAAGAACCCTTTTGTTACACTCAATTTGCGCTTTTGTTTTCATATTTTGTAATCTGGCAATCTTTCTGCGAAAACATTTTTAAATCATTCTTGAAAAAAAACTGTCCATGTAAGTTGTTATGATTTTGCTACTCGCTTTATAGTCCCCCCTTTTTAATGTTTTTTATTTTTATTTTATTTTTTCTTTTTATTTTATTTTATTATCTGTTTTTACATGTTATATTTACTTTTTATGATATTTACTTTTATGATTTTTTATTTTTTTTACTTTTTATGAACTATTTTTATGTAGTTACTTTATAAAAAAAAATTTTTTTTGAGTGCTCCTCACACTATTGTATTAATATATTTTGCTTTGGCTTTATTGATACAATATCAGAAAGCACTCTGTTTTGCGGATATAATCGTGTGGGCTGAAGAAAAGATTATATCTTTTTTTTTCCGGTTTTTTAATTATCATTTTACTTTTTTTTTTGTTTTGTTTTTTTAAATAAAATTTTGTTTGTTGTTTTTTTACTTATTATTCCCCCCCCCCTTTTTTTTTTCATATGTCTATAATTTTTCTTTGTTTTATTCTTCATTTTGAACTTATCTAATGAGTGCTGTTTGCTTGCAGCTTAAGCGCAATAAATGTTACTTATTGTTTTTCTTAACTTTCTTAGTGTTTTCTTGTATTTATTTATTTATTATATATATATATATATATATATATATATATATATATATATATATATATATATATATATATATATATATATATATATATATATATATATATTTACAGAGCTTATCCACAGTTCCCTGATATTACTGAGATAAACTACAGAATTTATGTAATTGTTGATAACAATAGTTTGCTAGATATTTGATAATTGAAAACTAGTAACTGTACTAGCTCACTTCTTCATGTTTGATCGCAAAACTGCTATTTTCACTACATGTTATTTTCTCGCATTTTACCCACGTTAATTATTTACTAAGCAGATTGTTATTACTTATTAGAATATTGGGCAGAATGAAATTAAATCCGATTTCAAGTTTATATGACAATTTGTTTCAAGGTTATGAGCTTTTTCATGCAGCTGTTTATGGTTCACTACTTCAAAAATGTGCGAATTTCGGAAATCTTAAATATTTTAGAAATAAGTCAGTATAGTATGCAATTTTAATCCTGAATTGAATAAAATCAATTGCAAATAAAAACATTTATTGTTGAAAGTAATATGCATTATTTTGAGTTTCATCCTATGGGATGTGTATTTATATTTAAACAAGTGTTTGTAACAACTAACTATTAGTTTTATTCTGCTCGGTATTATAAGTTATATAGGAGATATTATACTCAACTTATTTTAAAAGTATTATTTCAAATCATTCTCTCTTAGACATTTTCCTCACATAAAATTACTCACAACTTTAAAATAAATGCTCCTTATCAGCTTGTAATTTGTTCTATTCGATTGAGTGTAAAAAAAGAATAAAAATTGGTACATAACTTTAAAATTTTAATTTATTAAACGATTGTAGATTCTTGATTACATTGATTAATAATTATTAAAATAACTATTTTTTAAGAAGCTCTGATGTGATTGACAATAACATAAGCCCTTTTCAGAATCAGCGTCAAAAATTTAAAGAAAAGCTGCTAGTTTCATGAAGTCTGACAAAAAGTTGAAAAATATAGACTAGGTTTATTGAGTTTAAAGATTTTTAAAAAAGAAAGGGAAGGAAATCTAATTATTAAACTTACAAGTACCATAATGTTACAGATGCATAGAAAAATAAAAAGTGTTAAAATTGCATAATAAGATTGGAATTATACAGGGTGTTTATAAAGTCCCGGACCCATTTTGATGTTTAATAACTCATAAAATAATAAAGATAGATTAAAATTAATAACATTAATGGTTAGATAGACTCAAAAAGTTTCATGACCCTTGTCAATGAACTTCCACGTGTGCCCCCTTCGTCGCACGCAGAATATCAAGTCGATAGTCAATTTCACGAGAGGTAGCTTTCTTTTTTACAGAAAAGACAATCTCATCAGTCGTATACTTAGACATGTTGGAAAACTTCGTATTTCCACAACTAGAAGAGCTTCAGCCACATGTCTTTTTGCAGCAAGATGGTGCACCACCTCATTGGGGTATCATCGTTCGTAGTTCTTTGAATGATCATTTTACAGGAAGATGGATTGGGAGAGGAGGTCCAATTCCTTGGCCACCCAGATCACCTGATATAACGCCGCTGGACTTTTTTCTTTGGGGATTTATAAAGGACAATGTTTACAGGAGGATCGTGTCGAACATTGATGGCCTAAAAGCCAGAATTACAACCGCAATAGTCTCTGTGGATGCCGACATGCTTGCCGCTACCTGGCGTGAAATTGACTATCGACTTGATATTCTCCGTGCGACGAAGGGGACACACGTGGAAGTTCATTGACAAGGTTCATGAAAGTTTTTGAGTCTATCTAACCATTTATGTTATTAATTTTAATCTATCTTTATTATTTTATGAGTTATTAAACATCAAAATGGGTCCGAGACTTTATAAACACCCTGTATATTTGAATTTCTGTAAATGTTGTTAATGGTAATACTGTCTTCAGTGTATTTTATTTTGTGGCTGTGATACATGTCATGCTTTTTAGCTACGAGGATTGAATAGAAATGGCAGAAGATATTTATCTGAAAAGGAAAATTAATTTCATCCAGTTAATTTAAATGATAAAAAAAATATTTTCTAATATTTTAAGACCTGCCACTATTATTGTAAATATGACTTTCTTACTAATTTATATTTTTTTTCCTTTTAGGTTCCAATAATTACAAGTTTCAACATGTAGACGGAAACAGTATTTAAAATAATTTTGTTGGTCTGTAAAAAGAGTGAAATTTTAGTTTTAAATAAAAGTACTTTGAATTTCAGCTGACTAATTACTTAAATTTGTAGTTTTATAGCTTAAAAAATTCTAGGACCTTAGACAACTATCTTCTAAAAATACGAATATGAGTTCCCATAAATAATTTTTACTAACTGTAGAATTTGGATAAGTGGTATTTTAAGATGATTTAAATCAATCTATTAAAATTATAGAAGAATTATGCATTTGAAACTTTCTTTTACAGCTTAACAAAAGAAGCAATTACTGCCGAAGGTTTAATATTAAAAATTTCAGGTTGATAAATGATCTCTACTAGTGAAAAAAATTTAATATACATTATTCTTCATATGATATATGTAATATCTTTATATATACAGATGGGTGACAAAATAATACGAACACCTGTGAAAAAGTGTGACTTATTTCACACCTGCAGTACAGCCGCGCCACCTGCAACAGAAGTCTGCCACCTAGTGAGCGTGAAGAGGAAGCTATCAGTCTCTCAACATTAGTCACCTGTGTTGCATGAGTTTATCTAACTAGCTTTTATAAGGTGAAATGTCTGACCTGTCAGAATTCCAAAGAGGGATGATTGTTGGGGCGCGTTTAAGTGGAGCATCGGTGACAGAAACATCAAACCTTTTGGGGTTTGCAAGAAGTACTGTATCAGCCGTTATGACAGCATACATGAAAGAAAGTAAGAAGAAGTCTTCAAAGCAAAGCAGTGGCCGAAAGTCAAAGCTTGATGATAGGGATAGACGTGTTTTGCAGCGCGTAGTAGCTCGAAAACACAAGCAATCGTTATCCGAGATAACATCAGACATGAACAGTCATCTTCAGGACCCCGTTTCAATAAGAACTGTTCAAAGAGAACTTCATGCAGCGAACATTTATGGGAGAGTGGCAATTCGTAAACCCTTGGTGACAGCAATCAATGCTTTCAAACGCCGTCAGTGGTGTAAAGGTCACAAAGGCTGGTCCCCACAGCAGTGGCAGCAGGTAATATGGTCCGATGAATCATCCTTCACGTTATTTCAGACCACCGGATGTGTTTATGTCTGGAGATCACCCAAAGAAGCGTTTGATCCTGAATGCCTCTTACCAACTGTAAAGCATGGAGGTGGCTCCATTATGGTTTGGGGTGCGATATCTTGGCGTGATCTTGGGCCACTAGTACGTCTGCATGGGAGAATCAAATCTAATGACTATCTTAGCGTTCTAGCGGATCATGTTCATCCTTTTGAACAGACTGTATTCCCTGGAGAGCGACCGATTTTTCAAGACGACAACGCCCCTATCCACACCGCTAGGTGCGTTCAAACATAGTTCGAAGAGCATGACAATGAAGTTGAGCATCTCGCCTGGCCCCCTCAGTCTCCGGACTTAAATATTATTGAACGTTTGTGGCAATATTTGGAGTCTAAACTTCGTTCCCAATTCCCACCTCCAGCAAATCTTTTGGAATTAGAGGCCGCTTTGCAAGAGGAATGGCTTAATATTCCTTTAAACGTTGTCCATGACCTTTATGCATCGATCCCACGTCGTATTAAATCTGTAATTCAGTCAAAGGGTGGTCCAACTCCCTATAATAAAGATTTTCTGATATTTCACAGGTGTTCGTATTATTTTGTCACCCATCTGTATATTATATTTTTTATATAGTGAGTCTAAAAATTAATAAATTAGGTGGTCCGTATAACACCTCACCTTCGTAAGTGCTAAAAAAAAACATCTTTGGTTGATAAATTAATACTTCTAAAAATACAAAAATATATACTTGAGGTTACGAAATAATAAATTAAGGTAGAACATGGAACACATGGCGCTAATTAAAAATAACCTTTCCAATTGTTGAAAATACACTTCAGGTTGATTTATAAAATGTGAACCAGAAGTGTAAAATGGCCCACCTTAGGTTGAAAAATATATACCTCTACAAGCATAAAATTATATACCTGAGGTTGAAGAATAATTACCTGAGGTAGAACAAAATACATTTGAGGTTGATTTATAACAACCAGAAGTGTAAAACGACACACTACAGGTTGATAAATATATACCTCTACAAGCATAAAATTATATACCTGAGGTTGAAAAAAAATTACCTGATGTCGAACAAAATACACCTGAGGTAGATTTATAATAACCTGAAGTGTAAAATGACACACCATAGGTTGAAAAATATCTACCTCTACAAGCATAAAATTAGATACCTGAGGTTGAAAAATAACTACCTGAAGTCGAACAAAATACACCTGAGGTTGATTTATAATAACCTGAAGTGTAAAATGACACACCTTAGGTTGTTGAATAAATACTTCCTCAAGTGTAAAAAAATATACTTCAGGCTGAAACATATATACCTCTGGAGATATAATTAAGGTATATTTGAGATTGATTTTGAGGTATTCATTTGCACCCTTTTCAACCTTTACGACGTATTTAAACAACAACCTCCTTTATACCTTTAAAATATACCTCGTTTATACCTCGTTTATACCTCATTTATACCTCGATTTTTTCATAAGGGAAGCTACCGTAAATTTACGAAAGCGATGCCTTACAATTTAAGATGCGCCGACCGGCCGGTGTAGGGGGCAGGGAACTGTCCTTGCATCAGAAAGGTTCTGGGTTCGAATCCCGGGCAAGGCATGGATGTTTCTTTCTTTCTATCTGTGTTCTATGTCCTTTCTCCTTTGTGTGTGAATGTGACCCGCCCTATAAACGGGTTGTGGTAGTGTGACGTGGGCGACGCTGCTCCACCGCCGTGGCTTCGCCACAGGTGTCCACTGGGTAACGAAAAGAGAGTTAGCAGTTCTGGCACTTTCTGTGGCCAATGGACAATAGTTCCAAGTGACCGCCATTAAAAAAAAATTTAAAAAAAAAAAATTTAGGATGCTGTATTTTAAGTAAAACTGTGATTCTATGAGCAGAAAAATTTGGTAGATTAAAGATTTTGATGAATTCAACGATAAAGAATGCAGCTTATTATTGTTATTAATATCAATACTTAAAAAATATTATCGAACTTTATTGATTATTTACTTCCTTTTAACTAAATTGCATTGTTAAAATAATTTAATTTATAATTTTAAAATAGCGAAAATATATTTAGTTTCTTATAAAACTAGTACAATTAGACAACAATAATGTTAAACAAAATATAAATAAAATTATTTTTTATTGAATGAACTAATTAATGCGAGATAACTTGATTCATTTCTAAATTTTTTCAATACGCATTATAAATGCAAGTTCTTTTAAATCTGCATTCCATGTCCAAGTTCGAAGGCAAGCTTAAAAATAAAAAAAAGAAGAAGAAGATTTAACAGCTATAAACAGCGTTTTTGTAGCTTACAGCGTAAGTCTGGCCAACATAACCTAAAAATACGGGGAATCTAAAATAGAAGCAAGCATGTGCAGTTGCTTCAATATTACGCACGGAAGCTTACGAGACTAACGTAAAAGTGAGTAATCTCCCTGATCTCTTCTTAATCATAGACGAAATAAAATACGCGGAATACAGAATAAAGTTAATTAGTTTATTGTATTTAATTATGGTCGGTAAGGAGCTGGGCCCATGTCCGAGAGTTCATGGGTTCAAACCCCGAAGGCCGAAGTCTCCCCGTGTAGTAAAGTGACTAATGCACGTTAAATCTGTCGAGTCGCAAATGTCCTCCATGTTCCCATAACAAATCAATACATGTGGGGGTACTGGATTGGAGATCGATCGTTCTCTGATTTAGGTCAAAATTACGATCTGTGGATGAATGAATGGATGTATGAATGGGTCTGCCCTATAAACAGGTGTGATGTATGGTGTGGCAGAAGTCGAATTCTTGGCCATAGATGGCGCCACTGGAAAACAAGAGCAATCGCACCCCCTGCACTAAAAAACTGGCATACGTCAACAACATTGTATTTAATTAGTTTCATGTATGATCTCTAATTTTGCATGGCTTTTTGACTTATTTGAACATAGTTTTTAACCCAATAACAAAAGAGTTTCCTATAAAATTTGGTTGATGAGCAAGAACTATTTGAGGAAGAAAAATATTTACCTTCGCTTCCACGTTTTTGGCATATCGAGGGCAAGCGAAGTCTATTTCCAGGGATATACATACAGCATTCATCCGCTGCACACTCTTTATTGGTTTCAGACTCGATCCCTGCTTCGGTTTTCTTCAATAAAAATACAAAAATTATAAATTAATAAACACAGTATACTCTTGATACCTCACACTTATATATCCCGAAAACCTTCGAATGTTGGAAAAAGTATTTTCTCCTGGCATTACATATCCTGGCATTTTTAGTACATAGCTCATACTTTTGTTTTAATTAGTATTTTTTTTACCGAAATTAAATAATCATTGGTTTCAATAAGAGTATGAAGATATTTAATTTTTTCTCCTAAATTAATTATAACCATTTGCCCATTAATTTAGCTATATAGTATATACTTCAGTTTTTATTTCAGTTATACAACCAATTAATTGGTATACTTTTATTGGTATTAATTGGTATGTTTTACCACTTTTTCCATTTATATATTTGAGATAGATACATGACTTCCTACTTTCTATGCCTTTATGGAAAGTAAAATTCCAGTGGTTGCTGGCTTTATATTTTAAACCATGATTCTTTGTTTCAAACTATGTAGTATAAACGATTCAAAAACGTGTATGATACATTACTTTGTTCTATTTTTATCGTGGTGATGCTTTTAAATGTTTGGTAACAATATCAATCATTCTAAAACCTTCAGAATTATTTCTCTTTACAAGTTTATAAAACATTTTGGTGTTAACTAATTAATTAGAGCAAATGAAGTTATAAACCAGACACAGAAGCGTACTTTCTTTGATAAAACAGACCTTTTTCCAACGAATTCCACTATTAATCTCAAAATTATTTGGGAAAAGTAGTGTAAAGAGCAGTCTAAAGCTTAGACCACTTAATGCTAATTCAACTTTTTACGTATTTCACCATATCTTGTTAATCGAATTAAAACATTTTTGAATTATAACACAGAATTATAAAGTTCATTTATTCAAAGATAATTCAATCCAAACTAACTTCATCGTATTTACTTAACTTTTCACTATCTTTTTAGCAAAAGGCAAAAACATTATAAATCGTAAAGTATAAGTTTTTTTCCAATGTTTTATGACATTTTAAATAGCGTAATTTTAAATGGTTTACCAAATTAACAGAAATATCACGTAAGCAATAATTTTTAATCCTAAGTATAATGCGCATTTTACTTATCACGATACCATTTTCTTAAAAAAAAAGCTTATTAAAAAAAGCTTATTTATTAACCTTGCTGATGTTTTCGATTTACGAAATTAATAGAAATATCACGCAAGTTGCAAAGCTTCAATCAGCATTAGTCTTCAGATAGAGATTGTTTTTATATATATTATATTAACATCTTTAAATATTCTGGAAAATAATAATATATTAATATACAAAAAATAAGTTTTAATTATGCAAACATTAATTAAATGTAATTAATATTTATTGATACAAAACCAAATAATGCACCTCTCCCTTTCTTAAAGGTAAAAAAACTCATCTTAATGCACTCCTAAAATGAAATGAAACAGTTGAATTTATGAATGTTCTAATTTTAGAATGGTCTCTTACACTACTTGGTCTATTGTATACAATATATGATATTCGGTAACACTAAAATTTCCACAATATTTGATATTCGGTTACACTAAAGTCTCCACAATATTTGATATTCGGTAACACTTAAGTCTCCACAATATATGATATTCGGTAACACTAAAATTTCTACAATATATGAAATTCGGTAACACTAAAATTTCCACAATACATGATATTCGGTAACACTAAAGTCTCCATAATATTTGATATTCGGTAACACTAAAATTTCTAAGTATAGTAGGATTCTATGCCCATAAGAGTAAGTAAAGTTATTTTCACGATATTATATAATGAATCATTTATCTTGGATTACATATACGCTAATTCTTAAAATAAAATCTATTTCTAAAATCGAATACGAACTAAACTTAACGGAACAGAAACGGATCGAAATGATATCGTATAAAATTCATTGATACACTTTAAAAAGACTAAAAAATTGAAATTAAATTATTATTAAATTAAATAATGGTAGTACACATCCAAAAACTTACATCTATACTTCAACGGTAGAATTTTTGTTCTGTAGATGCATACTAGTGTATAAGACAACAGCATACATACGCCAACTCATATTTCAATTGTAAAGAATTTCTTGATGCATCGGAAGTGCGCCTACATTAGCGTTTCCAGAAGCAAAAATAATTCCCGTATGATGTGAATAAGTTTAATGATAAGCTTTTTTTATTACGAGTGTTTAATTAAATTAAACCCGAAAAAATGTATATGAAAGCTCGATTTAGGGTTCATTTTAAGTAAATTGTTCCTTCATACATTTTTTTTTAAATTTTTCAACGTCAGATTTAAAGATATATTACACCAGTCCTTACAATGCAGCATTTAAAAAAGATACATTTTCACAAATAATCTTGCAAGGGCTGTCTAGTTGGTGATATGTACAGACTTATTTCGAGAAAAATTACAAATAATTAACAAATTTTTCCCAAAAATTCCCCTTTCTGCTTCAAGTTAAACTCATTATTAATTGTAAACTTTTTCCATTTTACTTTTTCCTCACTCATTATTAATTAAAAAATTTAATTAAAATTTTTCCATTTATTTTCTAAGTACATAATTTAATTAAAAATTTGAATGTGTTTTTTCTTTCGTTTTTTAACGATACATTTTCGTTCTCGTTATAAAAAGTATGATGAAGTAAAATACATGCTAAATGAAGTATTAATAGTACTCACCCAAACAAATGATAAACTTGATATGAGAATAAAAATAAGATATTTCATTTTGTATGGTATCTAGTTGAACCTTCTCACTGTAGCTAATGCTTTTTTGTCAAAGAGGCGACCCATTTATATATATATTTATTTCGTGATGTTATATGTTATTTTGTAAAATTAGATACGTAATCTCTGTAATTCTTTAGTACCTCTACGAACGATACAATGATAAAAGTAAATATTCAATTGAGATAAAAATTTCAGATCATGCAATACACTCACGTATTTAGTTTTTCTAGCTTAGAAATCGTGATCTACAGTTTATAAAATAAAATTTATTTCCTGCGTTGGTAACGACTGGTAAAGTTGGTAACGTTGGTGGTTGATAACAACAACATTTTTTGCTTTCTTAGTCAAAATTAATTATAGGCCGGGATAGCCTGGTCGGTAGGGCGCTGGACCTATGTCCGAGAGGTCGTGGGTTCGAACCCCGCCGGCTGAAGACTCCCCGTGTAGTAAAGTGACTAATGCACGTTAAATCTGTCGAGTCGCAAAAGTCCTCCATGTTCCCATAACAAATCAATACCTCTGGGGATACTGGATTGGAGATCGATCGTTCTCTGATTCAGGTCAAAATTACGATCTGTGGATGATTGTTGTTGTTGATGAAGTTCATTTACGTCGCACTAGAGCTGCACAATGGGCTATTGGCGACGGTCTGGGAAACATCCTGAGGATGATCCGAAGACATGTCATCACAATTTTGATCATCTGCAGAGGGGATGGCACCCCTGGTGATAGCCTAGAATATTTACTCTTGACGCAATAAATTTCACCAATTCCAGTTAAGCTACTTGCTGTCGCATCCAACTTGCAGACCAATAACGAATATTCGTATTAAATAGGGAAATGGACTGAAATTGCCTCATAGGTCTCGATGAATACTTATCATTATTTTAAGCACGAAATTTGAGATATAAATATATAATCAGAACATAATAATTGAAATGGAGCAGACATAAATAAATGTACATGCTGATTAAATATTATGTGACTCTAGTAATCTTCTCAAAATAAAGGATGTAATCGAATGTAAAACTCCTTAACTTCATCGAGGATGTTTGCACTGGTTTTATGATATTCGATCAAATGAAAATCTAGAACAATTTATGATTCACTGCTTAGTTTTCGTGACTTCTAAGAAATGAATTTATATTTCATTTCGTGGATCTAAAGTAAAATATGATTATTCAGCTCATTTAATGAAGTTACTGTAATACAACCTTCTGAGCCTACGTTCTCTAAAATCTTAGATTAGAAGGGAAATTTTCTGTAATTAGAGAAAGCTAAAAACCTAAAAATTTAAAATAAATAAGCATTTTAATCAATGTTCTCACGTTTTAATATCTGCCAAAGTGGAGATCTTAATTTATAAAATTTATTTGTTATTTTTTTCATTTAATCAGATATTATTTTTATAAATTTGTATTTCCTGTTTCAAAAATTCATAATAAAATTCATTATGAAATGTACCTAAAAGTTAGTAATTCATAATAGAAGTACTAATATTTAAATGTTTTTACTAATTAGAAGTTTTTAGTTGATTTTGAAATTTTAGATGAAAAAAAATATTGTTTAACATTATTAAATATCTGAAACGAAAATAATTCTACAATACAATTTTTCAGATTTAATAGAAAGAATTTTTTAAAAAAACTAAGAGAAATAGTAGAAAAAAATAACTTGAGTTTTCGTTTCGCTAGTAGAAATATTATGTGAATGAAATGTTGAATTTATAACTTTTTCCGTGGACTCAGTTTCGACTGAGGGTTTGCATACTTCTACACTAAACGTTATATTGGTTTGTTAGGTTTGGAGGCTGTTGTGTATGGCGGCATCTGATAAAAATAAAAGGTTAGTGTTAATTATTCTATGAGTCAATTATCGTTGTTTAGAATGTCAAACCAATATTATACCTGTATATTAGTGTTCACTATTAAAAAAAATAAAGTAATAGTTATAATTTTTGTGCTCTAAATATGTTCAAGTGTAAGTGTACCTCAAACTGCCGAGTGTAACAAACTATGACAACATTTTATTCTTATCTATACTTTAGAATGACTCATAAACATTTCGCTAATTTTATTTCTTAAAACTTTATTTTTTAACTGTCTAACTCTAACATAATTCGTTTTTGTTTAATAATACTTTAATAATAAATATTTTTAAAAAATGTAGCATTTTTTGTATTTTATGATATTTTTTATGGCAAGCTGGGAATTAGCACTAATTATTATGGCGAATTGTAAACGCTAAATAAAGAACGCAAAAATTTAGGAAATTTAAATAGAATTTAATAATTAACATTAAATTTTTTTTTCTGAGCATGAAATTTAGATAAATGAAATCTGTGCTTTAGATGGTTTTTTTCTGCTTAGACACATAAAATAAAAATGCATTTTTTTTAATAAGCATTCAGATAATGTCTAGGCTAAACAAATATTAATCTGAGTTACTAAGTTAAGCTAGCTGCTAATTTTTGTTAAAAATTTATAATGATAAAGATTTAATTATCGAAATTTTTATTCTAGAGCAGCATTATTTTATTGATATCTTACAAATTTTGTAGAGTAATTAAATGTAATAAATACCTGCAATAATTATTTTTCAGCAGGTTGTTTTCCAGATTTATAAATGATGGCTAACTTTAGGAAATGGTACCCAGAAAATTAGGAGAGAAAAAATATTAAGATAAAAGATCTACGAGAAAAAAATGATCTACGAGAAAAAAAATGATCTAAGAGGAAGAAAAAAAAGTTCTTGTCCGAACACTACCTGCAGGTCATCAAAACGTGGCATTATTTTATTGCAGATACAGACAGAGAAATTTTTCCAAATAAAATATACAATTTTTGTTTAGACAACTCACTGCCAAATGATTATAATCTTATCATATAAGTTCCATTTTGTGAAACTGACTCATCATATTTTTACTATTTTAGGCTCTATCTTATCTACACTGGAGTGCAAAACTTAAGCAACATGTGGTTTTTCGGCCACAGCTCCCCAACAAAGTATAAAATAGCCATGAAATTGCAGTATAATATGCACGTAATTCAGTAGAAAGATTATTTGTATGCAAAGTTTAGAAATAAAACGTCGTAGGTGATGTAAGTGTGCGTAAACCTTGTGGGTCGGCGCGCGCAGGTCAAGGCTGTGATAAAAGGATGAAGAGCACCGTAGTTAAAGACATTCGCTGCAAGTGCAAGTGATTTGTTTTTGTGAAACATGTCTTCAAGAAATCATTTAGACGACTTTACTCGAGGAAGAATGATTGGGAAGCTTGAAGAGGGGCGTAGTGTGACCAGTGTCGCCGAAGAGTTCGGGATCAACAAAAGTGTTGTTTCTCGTGCTTGGAATGCCTTTAAAACTACTGGTACAGTTGTTCGGAAGGTTGGTGTGGCCGTCCAAGGAAAACAACACCAAGAGATGACCGTTACATTGTCCTCCAGGCAAAAAGAAACCGTTTTCAGTCAGCGAGCGCCATATCTCAGCAATTGTGCACAGCCACAGGACGACAAGTATCAAGATTTACAGTGGCCAGACGCCTCCACAAAGGTGGCTTATTTGCTAGACGTCCTGAACGCTGCATACTTTTAAAAGTTAGCCATCGGCTGCACCATTTAGAGTGGTGCAGGGAACACGAAACCTGGACACCTCATCAATGGAGTCGCGTCCTCATCACAGATGAGAGTCGTTTTAGTGCTACAAGCGATTCTCAACGTCAGTTGATCTGGAGAGAGGTTGGAGCTCGATTTCATCCCAATAACATCGCGGAAAGAGATCGTTACGGTGATCCTGGAGTTGTCGTCTGGGGTGGCATGATGCTGAACGGGCGGACTGAGCTTCAGATCTTCGATCGAGGTTCTGTAACTGGAGACCGCTACTGCAATGAGGTAATCCTACCCCATGTGCGTCTGTTCCGAGGGGCCATTGGACCAGACTTCATTTTAATGGATGACAATGCCCGGCCTAACCGTGCTGCTAATGTTCAAGAGCTACTGGAAAGTGAAGATATCACACGAGTGGATTGGCCAGCTTACTCTCCAGATCTAAATCCCATAGAGCATGTGTGGGATGCATTAGGGAGACGTCTTGCGACAGGACAGTATCCTCCTGATAACACCCATCACCTGAAAAATGCGTTAAAGGAGGAATGGAGACGTTTACCCCAAGAACTCCTGGATAATCTGGTGCTTAGCATGGAGAGACGATGCCAAGCAACAATTACAGTAAGGGGAGGGCATGTCCCATACTAGGGAACATCTGCCAGTTGTACTTACGCTTCTTCAGGCAATCATGTGTAACGCCACTATATGTCGAATAAAGCCTTTTTGTTCCATACCCTACTTTAAGCTTTATATTCATTTCTGCGCCATTATTCTTTTACCATCGTTTAAGTACAAAATAATGTACATCATTTTCAAATTTCATGTCAATCGGATGATTTCTTGTAGAGTTATGACAAAAAACGCACTTGTTGTTTAAGTTTTGCATACCAGTGTATTTTAATCTAATCAAGTAACAGAACTACTGCAGTTGCCTCGTTTGAGCAGTCATTAGTATAATTCACTACTTCAGCGATTCTCAACCTGTGGGGCGCGCCCCCCTAGGGGGGCGCTAGCACACCAGAGGGGTGGCGCGAGAATATTCAAGAGAAAATATTATTTAAAAAAAATTGATTAACTGGATGAAAGGAAAACACACATATACATAGAAAACAAAATACATTTTGACATATTTAATAACTTATTAAAGTGAAACAACTTATTAAATCAAAATTTAAGGTGGGGAGCCGAGGGTGATGGCTTGGCCCTAATGATTTTTTTATAATTTTCTGATTAAGTCTGTGTATCTGAATTTTTTCTGTATTATCTTACACCTATCTCTAATACATATCACGTATACTTCTCATTGTAAAATAAAATTTCATTTATTTTATAGTACAATTTTAAAATTTTAGCTTCTGAACCTAAGGTTTCGCACAGGTTCCAAAGGTGAGCCATGTTTTGAAATCACTTTTTCACTTCCTCAATTTATGTTTAGAAAAAACACTTGGACTGGCAAACTTCTTTTAAAAAGGCACTTTAAGTGTCTTGCTGGTAGGAACAAGTTTCCCGACTTTAAAAAAGATATTTGTTTTCAGAGTGTATAATTTGTTTATTGATTTTACTTTGATAGTTGTGTGAAGTCACTAGCGATTCTTTTGAGTTAACTCATTAGAATTAATCAAGAATTATTGAGTTAATTTTTTCAGAAGGATCAGCCAACAAATAAGAGTTAAATAACCATACTAGAGTTAACTAACTAAACCCATAACTAATCTAAAAATACCCAAATTTGCAAGAAAATACCAGAATCGACCACAAAAACACTCATAACTACCACAAAAATAAAAAAATACCTGAAAAATGACTTTAAAATGTAACAAAACAAAAAACTTGAAACTAAATATTGCAAAGTCTACTAAAGTGCAGAGGACGTCAAAATATTATAAAAATTTAAAAAATACCAAAGTTCCACATTTGCTTAAAATGAAATAAATCAATTGGCATTTAATTCAAGCATTCTTTTTTGAGAAATAATATGCTACGTGATGATTTATAATTAACTCTTTTATAGATTTCACGTTTGCTTCCGAAGGTGGCCAGAGTGTCGCGCCACTTGGGAACATACATAAGGTCTCTCTTACCATTTGCACGACATAAAACTATTAATCTGATAGATTAATTCGAATTAAAGTAATGTGGTTAAAGAAAAAGAAATAAACTTTCAGAAAACATATTATAACTCAAAGTTCTAAGAATTTGAACACATTATCTTCTCACCTGGAATTTAGAACGACAACTGCAAATAATTAAATCACTTCATACAATAGAGGCCATTCAAGGAAATATATTCCAATTCAGCCTCGTGCACCTCAGATACAAGATTTACAATGCAGAAGGGAAATCTTATGATTTAAAATAAATTTCATTCTACTTTGAAGGGGGGGGGGGGGCTACGTTAGGAGCACTGGCCACCTTTGGCTTACCCACCTTACTTAATCAAACATACTAAATTTTTAAAAAAATTTAATAATTTTTAGTGACTTCCTTGGGTCTGTCCTGCAGAGCAAAGTTTTTTGAGGTGAGGCTTAATATTAGAAATAGCCACTCTCAGTCCTGTTTCTATATTTAGCCGTGATCTATATTTTGTCTTCAAAGAAGCCACAGCAGAAAATCCAGTTTCACAAAGGTAGGATATTGAAAATGGTAATAGAATGCGAAATGTCCTTTGTTTCAGTGCAGAAAAATCCTCCTCCTGCCAAAATTCAAACAGTGATTTATTACTAAATTGCATTTCAGTTTCGCCACTTGTCGTGAAGTCTATGAATTTTTCTTCTTCATCAATTGAGAGTCCTTCGGGAGTCTTATGAAATGGATTCCTAACCCACTCGTAACTTGCTAGCAGTATGTCATGAGCAGGAAAATACTTTTTAAAATTCTTTGCCAGCATGACTAAATGATTTTCAATGGTTACAAACGGAACTTTCATATATTCTTCTTCAGCCTTATAAGTTTTAGTACAATTATCCACATTTGCAAACATTGTTAGGTTTTTTTGCTTTAAATTTCTGTCCCACAATTCTAATTTTCTACAAAAAGCATTAACTTCATCACTCGTATCCAACATATGTGTATTTGCTCCTTGGAGTTTAAGATTCAAGTTATTTAATTTCTCGAATATGACGACCAAGTATCTCAATTTCATCACAAATAAACAATAGTGTAAATTCCCGGTTTCCGGTCTGTTATCTTCTAAGAAAATGACGATTTCTTCTCTTAATTCATGAGCACGTTTCAAAAATTTCTCACGTGATAAACATCTTGCCTCACATTTAAATAGTAACTCTGAATGTACTGAACCCATGTCATTACAAAGAACAGAAAAGATTCTCGCTCTCAGCGTTCTCATTTTTATATAATTTGAAATGGTTACAACCGCAGTTAATACAATATTTAAACCAGGACGTATTTCTTTCGAACCCAAAGCTTCTCTGTGGATCATGCAATAAGTCCAGACGTATTGAGGCGATTTTTGTTTTACTAGTGCTTGTATACTTTCGAACCTTCCGGATATTGAACAAGCATATTCCGATGCATATTCCAGTACATATTCCGATGCAATTTTTGCATTCTGTGTTTGCATCATTCATAACATCATTTAAAATAGCAAATAATGCTATCGCTGTTGTTTTGAGTTCTATTGCTTTGCAGAAAAGTAGTTCTACTACTGACATATTATCACAAAATCAGACATAGGCAATGAAATGAGCATCTTTCTCTTGCTTCAAAGTTTATTGAAAACATTTTGTCACGCAACATCGAGAAAAGCTGACACTACATTTCCAGCTGTATCACCAATTCGACGAGCAACAGTATCATTTGAAAGAGGTATGGACTGTAATTGTTTTGAAAAATTAACTCCAAACATAGTTTATACTATCTCAATTGCTGCTGATTTTTACTTTGCTTTTATTTTGGTAGTTACTTAAAAATAATTTAAAGACAGAATTAAAAATACTCAATATACATTATTGTTGTATGCATTTTACTGCAATTGGGGGGCGCGATGAAAATTATGATTGAAAACTGGGCCGCCAATACTGAAAGGTTGAGAAACGCTGCACTACTTATTAAAGAATGCACATACAAACAGTAAATAGCGAATCTTGACAGCTATTTTAGTCTATGATTTATCTTTTTTTTCCATATATGAGTGGTGCATTTTTTTAAAATTCTAGTTACAGTTTGCAAGCAACAAAAACGGGTCGCATTCATTTCATCGACAATCACTTCATCGACAGGTCATTTCATCGACACCACTTCATCGACAGACCATTTCATCGACTAGGTCATTTCGTTGACAGGCAGTTTCCTCGACATGGTCATTTCGTCGACAGGTCATTTCGTCAACAGGGTCATTTCCTCGACAAGTCATTTCGTCGACAGGGTCATTTCGTCGACAGGATCATATCTTTGCCAAGGTGTTTACGCCGACAGGGTCATTTCATTGACAGAGTCATTTCGTCGACAAGGTCATTTCGTCTACAGGGGTCATTTTATCGACTATATGTAGAAAAAGTTATTTCGTAAGCAAAGTCACACGTAATTTGGAAACTAGTTTTATGATTTTTTACATTAGACGTGATGCCCTTGCACTTTTGTGTAATTTAGTATATTTGTGATTAAATTTTTTAAACCTAGCCTGATGCGAAATCTTAATAGTATGTTGAAGTTGCCCAAAAAGAAGCATTTTATTTGAAAATTCCCTATTCACATCTCGTTGCAAAAACGAAACGTTAATTGTATTTTACACATTTAAGTTGTATATTACACAATTTTTTTTCTAGTCATATTTAACTCATTTATTTCTAAGATTAATTTTTAATGTACAGTCCGCAAAAAAAAAACGAATCACCCTGAATAACTTTCGTTCTAATGGTCGGATTTTCACGAACTAAGAATCAATTTTAATGGTTCCTGGGGGTGACTTCAAATATGCTAATTAACTAGTGCTAACTACTAATTAAGTTATGAAATCAGACACAAAAACGTACTTTCTCTGAATAAACATATATTTTTTTTACATATTTGGAATCCAAAATTTCGAAAAAATTGGGTCGTAAATTGGGTCGCAATAAAGATCTATATATATGGTGAAAGTTTTAAAACATGCCAAATTGCCTCGCCATATAAAGTGAAACAATTTAAGACAACCATAAAGAAACTAAATGAATGACGAGACGTCATAATATTGTGTGTGTCTCTGTTGCTATAGGCAACCAAGATGAGAATTTTTGGATCTGCTTTCTGGGCATAGAAAATAGTATACGTTTTAATACTTTGAAAATAAAATTTGAATTCAAAATGAAATTATTTTTGATTCTCCAATATTTCAAAATTTAAACGTTGAACTTATTATCAGACATTTTTTATTTTTTTAAAGATGTTATTTGAATAAAAATGCTGTACTAAAACCAAATTTACTTAAGTTATTATAAATTTACGATTTATGAAGAGTTGTAGGTCTAATTGCTTTTACACCTCAGTTCTAGTCCTTCAGGTAAGGAAAAGAAAAAAGAGATCCTGCAAAATAATTTGGGGCATGATTCTGATGCACAATCAGAGGGTTTTATAAAATTCACGGTATTTCTTTTTGATAAAATTGAAATATATATATATATATATATATATATATATATATATATATATATATATATATATATATATATATATATATATATATATATATATATATATATATATATATATATATATATATATATATATATATATATATATATTTATATGAACAAGAGAAAGATTACAGAACAATGTGAAAAGGGGAAAAAAAGAAAAGAATAAAAGGAATAAAAATAACAAAAAACCGGGAGAAAAAAGGACAAAAAATTTTTTTTTTTACAAAAATCAGGAAAATAAAAGATATAATCTTTTTATCAGCCCACACGATTATATCCGCAATATTAGAAAGCACTTTTTTTTGCAGATATAATCGTGTGGACTGATAAAAAGATTATATCTTTTATTTTCCTGATTTTTGTAAAAAAAAAAATTCTGTCCTTTTTTTTTCCCTCCCGGTTCTTGTTACTTAAATTTTTTAAACTTTTTTCCCCTTTTTTCATTGTTCTGTAATTTTTTCCTTGTTTTATCTACATTTTGAACTTATTTTATGAGTTCTATTTACTTACAGTTTATGCACAATACATAAAACTTACTGTTTTTCTTAATTTTCCCCATGTTTTTTGTATTTATTTATTATGCTATATATATATATATATATAATAGTATAAGAGTAAATTTTACTTGCATTTTTACTTTAATGTTAAAGGTCATTTCATTCCGACAAATATTTAGGTTACATGTTTTTTTCCTAAGCTCTTCGATTGCGATCAGTTACTTATTTATCACCAAATATGGTTACTAAAGTTTCTTTGTTTTATTCCTTTATTTAAAAACTTACTTTTCTATTCTCACCATACACTACCGAAATCTGATACGATCGATCGCGTCATTTCAAGTAGAGTTCGTAAGGTCCTCAAGAAGTTAAAAATGTGGGGGCGAAACTAAAAAGATGTATTTTATTATGTTTATATTCACAACAGCATTCAATAATTAATTTCAAAAATTTAATTTTAAATTTAATGATAACTTTATAATTACGATCGATACTGACACCACAGTGTTCTTAATTTATTAAGGACTAGACTCTTGACTTTTTTAAATGAAAGGTCAAATCAAAAAAAAAAAGAAAAAAAAAAAAAATAAGAGTTTCAAGTCTTTGAAAAAATTAAAATTCATCAGCAGTTGGAGTCAATTTTACTTAGAGTTTATCGTTGTATTTTGCAGTTGTAGATTATTTAGAGATTTGCTAATTTTACTTAGAATTTTAGTTTTAATTGTTGAATTAGAGAAAAATAATGAGACCCCTCTATCCTTAACAATTTCCAACATTTATGCAAACAAATCTTTTCATTGTTTTTTTTCTTAATTTTCTAAAATTATTAGAAGATGGTCGCTAAAATTATAGATGAAAAAATAGCTTAGCAAAAATATTTAAAAATTAATGCTGTTGGTAGGAATTATTCAACCCACCCCTTTATATAAGGTAAAAATGTTTAATGAAAGAAATTATCTGAAACTTAATGCATCTGTGGTAAATAACTCTTTTAGGTTTTGCTGAGTTAAATTAATAATTTAACTTTTCGATCAACAAATCAGTGATATTCTTTGGTTAAATAATCTGTGGCTTAATTAATAGAAAACTATAAATAGAATCAAAATGTTTGAATTCCTTCCTATAGGATTTAAGTGAATACTTTTTAAGCATTTAGAACATTGCAAATATTGTAAAGCATAAATTAGCTGAATGCCATAAAGTTTCTCACTTTTAAATGTAAAAATTATGTAAAACAAACAAATATTTTGTAAATTTATATTTTGATTATTTAATATAAGTAATTTATTTAATGTAGTAGAGCAAACTTTTACGTATGCTTTCGTATCAGTTTTTTCATTTCAGTTGCTTTGTAGCAGTTTCTTTTTACAAAAACTAATAAATTTTATCATCGAATTTTAAATTGAGCGGGGGGGGGGAGTATTTAGAGGATAAACTAACTCAGAAATTGTGCTAAATTATTATGATTCGCCGAAGTATTGTTAGAGATTCGCTCTTTGAAAAAATGAGTTCAAATTTTTAAAAATGCTAATTTCTTGAAGTATGTTGATGTATGTAAATTGTAAAAAATATTAAAAATGCCAATATTTTGACTCAAACAAAAACATATTACATCAGATCATAGAGTTTAAATAGCAACAAGGTTAGAGAATTCAAAAAAAAAGTTCAAAGATAATAATTCATAATGATTTAGTTTTTGGCTGCTTACTAGGGTCTTCGTTTTTGCTTCATCAACGGAAAACTAATGGTCAATGTTAAAATTATATAAATAACCATTTAAAAAAGACACATGCCTTATAACATTTGTAAAATAACAAGTATTTTTCCGAATTAGAATTTTTAAAAAAGTTAGCTGCCTCCGAATATAAAAGTTCACTCTTGAAACTACTGATCATGCATGAAATACCCCACTACCCCATACCTGAGCTCAAGAATTTGCACTTCATATGATTTCCGAATTATACTAAGTAAACTTGCTTTCTAGTAAAACGAATGGATATTATTTACATACTCATTTCGTTCGTTTATTAAAAAAATAATTTAAAAAATTAAATGAAAAGAAAGTTTAGGTTTATAATACCCCAAATTAAACAAAAGTAACACTTGTTACAGTTTTTAACTCTGACATTCTTTTCATGAGATAACTTCTTTTGCCGACGATTTTCTCAGTTTTTTATCATTAATTAAAGCCAGTTTATGCATTCTTGTAATTTTTGCATTTTATATTAGAAATTTTAAAGTCGAATGACATGCATGAAGTGACCCCTAGTCCAAAGAATCTAAGTTAAATAGTTGTAAGGCCAAATATTACGAAAACAGTTAACTACTCTGGTTCAATGAAACAAATGTAAATGAATCATTAATATTCTTGTTTTTTAATTACAAAATATTGGGAGAAATTTGTATTCATAATTTCTTCAAAACGTGTGTTGAAACTATTATTATAAGTTATTTAAGTAGAAAAAGTCAAATGAAGGAAAAGAACAATTTTTGAGATGATGATTCTAAAAATAGCACGTTTTTCGAATTTTTTAATTTTTTTTTATTTCAGTAGTTGTTTAACAAAACAAGGCATATCGAACATTTTCCTGATAAAGCAATATTGTTTTGAACTGTGCAAAAGTTGAGAAATCATATAAACAACTTTTTAAGCAAATATTTTCAACTTTTTAAAACAAAAGGGTAACTTACTTTAAGTTAGCGCACAAGAATAACTTTGAATGTCGAAATAAAATTGTATGTCCATAGTTTTTTGTTCATTTAAAAAACAAAACAATCTTTTGTATTTTTTTGCTGTGCATAAATGCGCATTTACTTTTCATTACTCGAATAAATAAGAAACAATGAAAAAAAGAAAATTAATAATTTATCTTCATTTTTTGTAAACAACAGTATTTTTAGTAAATACTCAGCTGTTCTGCATCGAATGATATTGTGTGTGATCAGTAGAATACTTTGAATTTCTTAGCAAGATTTAATTCTCTGATAGCTTGCATTAATTCTAATGTTTCTTTCAATAAAAACTTAGCAATAATTAAAAAAGTAATTTTATTTTAAAGGAAAACCTTAAATTAAAGTACTAAAACGATTGATTAGTATATTATTGGAAAATAATATATATGGTAGCATAAAAAATAAGATTTTGCGTAAAAACTTAATTAAAAAGTTAGAAAAATAATTCTGCGAAACAAGCGCAGACAGATAATTTACAGATTTATTTTAAGATTAAGGCGATATATAAGATGTAAAGATGTTTTAAGATCATTAAAAATGCTGATTACGTATTTTTATTAATAATTATAAAATATATATTCAAGAAATTGATAAATATATTATTCCAAATCTATGCATACGTATGTATATTATTGAAATTGTATCAGTTATTGAAAAACAAAATAAAAAAATAAAAAATAATCACATTAAATAAGCACAATCTGGTGTATAATCATATTCTATCAGATGCACGCTTTTATAAAACTAGACATTCGTTGAATAAAGTGTTTTTTATTCAAAATGTTTTATTCAAATTTCTTTACTAAATTGCAAATAAATTATTAAACGACTAAAAAAGAAACACCGTATTTTATAGTTTGAAAGAAATAAAAATAAAATGATTAGCAAACGATTATTAGCGAAAAAAATATGAATGAAATTTTACGCTACGCTCGCGAGGTCAAGTTCCTCGCAAGTTTATCACATTTTAATATTAATAGCCCCATTTAATTATTTCTTTATTGTCGCCAAATTATTTTTTTTAAAAATAATTAATTTAAATTTTTCTCAGCTTCTAATAAATAAAAACAGTTGAAACTTTAGATTTTTCAATTGAAAAATATGTAGATTAATATGGTATAAAAAAATTCATGCCTTATATTTCAAAATTTTTTCCTCCTCAATTTAATTAAATAATAAAAAATAATTATTAAAAATTATTTTTTTCATGAAATTATCTTTCGGTAAATGAGTTTTATGAATGGGTGCAATTTTCTTTGAATTGCTTTATTAGTTTCAAAAATATGACTAAAAACGTAAAAAGTGAAATTAACATTAAGGGCTACGAACTTTGGATCGCTCTCCTAACCAAACTATAGGGACCATATTTCCCAGATTGCAGCTTCCCCCTATATTTTGAAGGTTAAGAATCCAAATATGTAAAAGAAAATAGATGTTTATTCAGAGAAAGTACGTTTTTGTGCCTGATTTCGTAACTTAATTAATAGATAGCACTTATTAATTAACATACTTGATGTCACAACCAGTAACCATTAAGATTGACACATATGCCTCTATCACACGAGAGAAAAATACGTGCAACCGTAAGTGTAACTGCAAGTGTAAGTGAAACTCTAAGCGCAATTCCTCCGTTCGGAGTTGCCGATAGGGTTGCTTAATTGCCTGAACGGTTGCATGTAATTGGGCTACCATATTTTGTTATTTATCTTTACTTTTGGCTCATATTTAATTTTATCATATGATTCTATTATATCATAGTTTCTCAACGATGTTCGTAAAGACGCTGTAGAATATTGATTGATTTTGATTTAATTTTTTACATTTGTATTTGTGTTAAGTCTTTTTTAGCAGCAAATTAAAATTTTGAAAACTTTATTTCCCCATTAGTGAAGTAGCATAGTATAAAAAGGAATATGATTTCTAACTCATAATATGAGATGATATTAAGATATCATTGAATTTCATGCTGCGTCCCTAAAAAGATAAGGGGGTGAAAGGGGGATGGACTTAAATACTATCTAGAATTTTGACGATTTTTTTACGTTGATTTGAGTGACTAATGTATAAAACATGGTGCGTAGCATTTTTAAAAAGTGCTTTTTAAGTAAAGTAGCATAGTATAAAAAGGATTATGATTTCTACCTCATAATATAAAATGATATTAAGATATCAATGAATTTCATGTTGTGTCCCTAGAAGGATAAGGGGGTAAAAGGGGGATGGACTTAAATACTATCTTGAATTTTAACGATTTTTTTTATCTTGATTTGAGTGACTAAGGTATAAAACATGGTGCGTAGCGTTTTTAAAAAGTGATTAAAGGTGCTTATTTTCGATTTTCATTTTTCAAAGGCCCTTAAAGGTGCTTTTCTTAATAAGTGTTTTTAAAAAGTGCCCTATTTTCCTTTTTCGAAAATGAGATTTATGAAAGGGAATGTCGATTTTCGCCACATATTATGTAAAAACGTACTTTTCATATTTTTCTATTTCACGTTTTCAGAATTCATTCGTCCCGCAGTGGAGTGATCGTTAAGACACGGTTCTCAGCAGATCACCGAAGTCAAGCATCACTGGCTATGGTCAGTGTGCGGGTGGGTGACCACTTGGATCAGTCTGCGTAGGGACCGAGGGTGTGCGGTATTGGACCTCGTTAAACTGTGCTACCGCAAAGTGCTCAACTTCGCTCGCAGGTCGTCGGGCTACCGAGGCGGGGGTGCCATCCCCTCCGCAGAGGATCAAAATTGTGATGGCATGTCTTCGGATCATCCTCCGGGATGTTTCCCACACCGTCGCCAATAGCCCATTTTGCAGATCTAGTGCGACGTAAATTAACAACAACAGAATTCATTCAACCATGATCAATTTCAGCGTACCGTCAGTCCATAGCGTATGAAAGCGCCAATCATTTTACAGGTTTGGTGAAATACTTGCGAGTCCGCATGTGCGTCTAGTGAGCTGGGTTCGGTGAGATTCTTGCTCTCTCATGCTGCATTTTGCAAGATATTCTCAATTTCAGTTTTTATTTTCCGCCCTCTGAAATCGAACCGAAAAATCTCTTGATCATTTTTTTAATGGCTAATATAATCAAGAAAACAGTTCTTTGTCAAAGTCTAGTTATTTTATCATGATCATGTAAAATCTGAGAATTATTTTGCATTTTGTCAATTTACCTAGTGCTTTAAAATATTTTTTGAGTACCTAAAATGTTCTTAAAAATGTTAAAATGTTCTTATTTTTTATTGAAAGATTTGGCTCCGCACCCTGTAAAAGCATAGTTTATTTATATATATTTACTATCTAATATGCTAGCTAGGCAAGTGCGGTATCCTTATCTATGTAAACACTAAATCGAATGTGAATAAAATCAAGCTGTCTGATTTAATAGTTTAACAATTCGAAAATTTATAAAAAGTTTCATGTGTAGAAAGGACAATTTTATGGAAAGGACACTTTATGCAACTCACATTGCTATCTAATCAAGTAAGGCATTTCTTCAAATTTAATTTTTTAAGCTTAATTCAAAAACATAGTCCTTTGAAATAATTCTTTAGAAGAAATGATGGTTTAATGTATGAAATATAAAATTTTTGAATTACCTTTCACTCATAAAATATTTATAACATCAAAACTATTAGATCTATCAAATCAATTCTATTTTTTTAATTGAGTCTAAAAAAATACATAATAAATAATGTCAGACTTGTCTATACTACAATGTCTCAGAATTTTATTTTCATCAAATTAAATTACATTACATGAAGGGATCATCAATTTTATTCATTTGCGCATTGCATATCAGGAATATCACTTTCATGAAAATTATTTTTTCCAATTTCTTAGTAAAATTGCTTTTTAAATATAAGAGGATTTTCAATGTCATACTTACATTTTATTATTGTAAAATTTAAATCATTCATTATTGGTATAAGATAATTTAATTAAAAATTATAGGATTTATTTTAGGACAAATTTATTGTAATATACAGTATATAGATTGAAATTTATTAATAACTAAGAAAAAAACAATATTTTATTAAGAACATACTTTTTATGTATCATATTATTTTGTTATAGCCTTTTACGTGTTTTGTTTTGCATTTTAAATAATGCAAGAATCAATTTAAAAAATGAAACATTTAGAACATTATTAATTTTTATTTCTTATTTTTTAATTTCTTCCATAAAAACAGTATTACATCTCTTTCCTTCTTTACCAGACAAACCTTACAGGATTATACGAAATATCTGAAATAAAAGAAAGAAATCACTTTCATGATAAAATTTTACCAACACATTATTAGAATAAGGAAGATTAAATGCCATTAATTTGAAATCATTTAAGTCCTTAGGTATCCCTTTTAAACTTATTTTAAGTTTGACAGATATTTTGATTATAGTTCTAAGATTATTCTATACACTAATGAAAGATGGTAGGTGTGTTTGATTTTGTAGTTCTTATGTTTGGATTGAAATTTGTTTCAAGAAAAATAAATTGTATTTATAAACGAAGACTCTTAAAAATGTAAGTATATTGAAAAATTAGTAAGGTACACTTACATACTTACTGTCATTATAGAAAAGCTAAGTATTAAAAGATAAATGTGAAATATAAATAAAAAGTAAAGTATCATTAGTTAACTTTGAATAATTATAAGCAAAATATTATGCAAATCATCATACACAAAAAAAAATAGAGGGGATGAATGTAGAAACAGACAAGGAGATTGGGAATGCATTTTTAATAATTACTTTTTATATATAATATACTACCTTTCTTGTAATACTTTTCAATAATTACTGGAAAAATGGGGTAACTTTGTGAGAAATAAGGTAAATATTTACCACACATATTTTCTAACTTGTTTTAAAATGAGATTTTCAAAAATTAAAAGAATTCTTAGGGAAGAATAAAATAATTATTTCTCTAATAATTATAATAACAAATTTTCAAATAATCGGACACATGCTTTTACAATCAACAGAAATAAAGATTAAAATTTAAAAATAAAGAAATATAATCATTATTATATTTTATGTTATAATAAT